>NC_133619.1:312527430-312827430 GCF_048593235.1 Sminthopsis crassicaudata | reverse complement strand
AGGGGATCAAGGTGAGGGGAAGGAAAGAAAAATTTGGAACAAAAAGTTTTGCAAGGATCAATGTTGAAAAATTACTCACGCATATGTTTTGTAAATAAAAATCTTTAATAAAAAAGAAATTGTGTATATTAGTGGTAAAAAAAAAAAACAAAAAAAAACAACTTGCATGAACTGATGCTGAATAAAATGAGCAGAACCAACATAACATTGTATAGAGTAAGAACAACATAATGCAATGATCAACTATTACTGACTTAGTTTTTCTCAGCAATACAAAGATTCAGGATAATTCTAAAAGACTTATGATAAAAAAAAAAAAAGACTAATGGAATCTGAATACAAATTGAAGCATACTATTTTCACTTTATTTTTTCTGTTTCTTCTTTTACAAAATGACTTATACAGAAATATGTTTTAAATGATTGTGATATGGTGTAGCTTCTAGGGAAGATGTAGCAATAACCCTAAGGCTACCAGTCCTCAACCTTGGCCTTGGTAATGCTGTAGTTCTACAAACATTGCTATCTGTCAGATAATAAATCTGTTGGTCAATGATAACAAAATTTCTGAGACAATAATGTCTCCTCTACTTCTCCTCTAATATATCTCCTCAACTCCACCTTTAAGTCATAAAATGAGCATATCAGTTGTAAAGCACCTGGTTTCTCTAAATTTTTCCTATAAATTTATCTTCTTGCACCTAGTTTGTTGCTAACTTCTTTTGAAACTTAGTTCATTTTAATTGGCATTACAATTATAATAAGCTTTGTCCCTTGACTTGGAGATGGGTCCAAGCCTGCAAATTTTTTAAATTAATTTTTTATTTTCAAAATAAAATAATGAATAATGAATAAAAAACATGAATAATTTGCAAAACTGTATTCTAATTTTTCCCTCCCTTCCTCTACCCACTCCACCAGACAGCAAATGATCCAATATATGCTAAACCATGTACAATTTTTCTATACATATTTCCACAAATGTGATGCTGCATGAGAAAAATCAGATCAAAAAGAAAAAAATCAGAAAAAAAAGCCAAAATGCAAACAAGCAACAACAAAAAGAGTGAAAATACTATGTTGTGGCCCACACTCAGTTCTCACAGTTGTCCCTCTGGATGTGAATGGCTCTCTTCATCACAAGACAATTGGAAGTGGCCTGAATCATCTCATTGTTGAAGAGAGCCACAGCCATCAGAATTAATTGTCATATAATCTTGATGTAGCCATATATAATGATTTCCTTGTTCTACTCACTTCACTTAGCATCAGTTCATGTAAATCTCCCCAGGTTTCTCTGAAATCATGCTGCTGATCGTTTCTTACAGAACAATAATATTCCATAACATTCATATACTATAACTTATTCAGCCATTCTCCAACTGATGGGCATCCACATAGTTTCCAGTTTCTTGCCATTACAAAAAGGGTTGCCACAAACATTTTTGCACATGTGAGTCCCTTTCCCTCCTTTATGATCTTTTTAGGATACAAGTTCAGTAGTTCAATCAAAGGGTATGCACAGTTTGATAGCCCTTTGGGCATAGTTCCAAATTGTTCTCCACATTGGTTGAATCAGTTCACAATTCCACCAACAATGCATCAGTGTCCCAGTTTTCCCTCATCCCCTCCAACATCCATCATTATTTGTTCCTCATCTTAGCCAATCTGACAGGTGTGTAGTGGTACCTCAGAGTTGTCTTAATTTGTATTTCTCTGATCAATAGTTATTTAGAGTAACTTTTTCATATTGAAACAGGTTGTGGTCCCTTTAAGAAACTGTATTTCCTATTGATCTGTAATCCCTTTCAGATTCTCAGTCCATTCCTGAGGAAGGACTTTCTTATCTTTCCAGGATGCCAGAGCCTTTGATTCAATTACAAATCCTGGTCAAAAAGCACCCCATTTGAAGTCCAATAGGAGATCCAGGCTGTCCCAACCCCTACTCTGATCTGCTTGGGCTATTCTAGCCCCAACTAAGACACTCAATATAAAAGAATATACTAAAGCCCTCTCTCTCTCTCTCTTTTTTTAAAGCCCTCTCTTTGCAGAGGTTCCAAACATGCCATCTATGCTATGTTTGTGATCCCAAGGAGCCTCTGTCCACTAGAATATTCTTTCCAGTGCTACCCTCTCTTTACCCTCACCTATTTCCCTAATCAGACTTTATGCCTCTCTTGTCAGGATTGTTAACCTTAATTCCAATCCCTATAATAAACCTCTTTTATCAATCTAGGTTTTTGGGTCTGTAAATTCCTTTACAGAGGACCTCTGAACCACCAGAAGGGAGTCCCCAAACTCCCTACTCTTGCACCAAATCCCAAGGGGATGCAGGGGAGCCAAACCTCTCCATTTGGTTCCCTGAACCTCGAACTTGCCACTAGACCTTATCATTTAACTCCCTGACTATCAGAAACCCTAATCTCATTTTGGTTCCATAAATCTAGACCTTATCAATATGACCAGAAATGGTTTTAATTTCTTCATCTGAATATTGCCTGTTCATATCCTTTGACCATTTATCAATTGGAGAATGGTTTTAATTCTTATAAATTTGAGTCAATATTCAATATGTTTTAGAAATGAAAGTCTGTAAATTCTTTTGAGACACCTTGTGACACTGATCTGGAATTTTGGGGGGTCCTCCTTGATGTAATGGGGAAAATATGATTTAAATGAAAATAAAAAAGAAAAGAAATTGACACCAATGAAGGTTAACATTGTTGCTTCCCCTTTCCAATTGCTTGAGGAAGTACATACTGCCACTCTAAGTGAAGAACACTATCTTCCACTGCCTATATAAGAAGATATCAAAAACACTCCATGTTCCATCCTTCTGGTATTTTCCTAATAGTATTGCATTGTAGGGATTTCCTTTAAATCTCAGTTTAAGCCATACCCTTTTCACCCAGGTTCATTACAGTACTTTTGTCTGGGGAACTATCAAAGTTCAGGAGCAGACAGTAGTAGTTTGTATAGCAAGGAAGGTACTGTCATATTTAAAGCTTACTCATTCCTTACTGCTACCCAGCATAGAATATATTTTAATGTTATATTTTGTCTTTCAAAAGCTATTTCTCCTTTGCATTTAGCTGACAACTTTTGGTGGGGGGCGGGGGGATTGTTGTTAATTTTCAACGGTTTGTACCTTATAATGCCCTAGGATTCTTCTGTGCTCTACAATAAAACAAAACTATCAAAAACCTTCATTTCTATATTCACTAGGATAGGTCCTCTGTTTGATTTCAAGGTCTAAACAACTGGCTCCTATGGGACTAACCTCTGTTAACATCTATTTTCTACAGCCTTCCTTGCAGAATACCAGCTTGCTGCTGAAGTGCTCTAGGGAAAAAAAATTCAGTTGGCATAAAAAATGCTTGTGCTCAAGGAAGAGACCATCCATAAGAAAAGACCAAATTTTTGTTTGATATGGAAGAATGCTCAGGATAGAAAGCAGATTTTAACTGAGTAAGTAATAATGGGTGAGATAAAGAGAGGGCAAGTGTCAATCCACCCCAGGAAGTTTAACACCTAACTCTCAGTATCTGGGCAGATAGTAACAATGGAAGTCATCTTTCCTAAATACTTGGCCATTGTAAAAGGTTGACAGCTTTAGATATTCATTAGACCTTTCTTCCCCTTGTCAGAATAAGTCCAATAGGGGAAAAGTACATGCTATTGATTCAACCTGCTCCCCTTCCTTTGATAATCTCTAGGGTTCAGGAAGGGTTTTGATCCATTGGTTTCCATGCCTGGCTTCCTCCCTAATTTAGAGGGATCCCTGTGTATGGTCTACATACTGTATCACAGAAGCACAGAATTTGAGTCATTTAGTCCAATCCAGGCCCTGAAAAGAATTGCTTCAAGCTTTTGCTTGAAGACCACCAATAAAAGGGAAATTCATACTTCCCAAGTCAGCCCATTTCACTTTTGTTTTATTGTAGGAAATATTTCCTTACATAAAGCCTTAATTTACCCTCACTTATCTATTACTTTTAGTTTTCCCTCTAGGGTCAAATATAGCCAGACTAACCCTTCTTCCAAATGACAACTATTTCAAGTCCTTGAACACAGTTACCAAGTCTACAGCTACCCCTTTGCTCCTATCACCAGCCTTTTCTTACCAGAATTAAACCCTTTCAGTTTCAAAAACATCTTGGTGGATGGATATAGGACAAGCCTTGCAGTATATATCTTGCCCACTGGTCACCCTTGTATTGTTGTGCCACAGTTCTCTTTAATTGTCCTGACTCAGTTTCCCTAATTGGTTCTGCCTCAGTTTCCCTGAATTGTTATACCTCAGTTTCCTTAAACTGTTCTGCCTCAAACCCCTTAGTTGTAAAACCCCTCTGGTTCATTAAGACTGAGGACCATTTGCTCTAAGGTTATAAATTGTCAATGTGAGGCTCAAGATGAGGACTTCCTGGCTCTTAACTCCTTCTGCCCTCAAGAATTTATGACACTGCGCCTCTAAAATATTCCAAAGGATAAGACTATCCCATACCTCATTGACATCTTTACTTCTGTTTATTCAAACATCCTGACTCTGGCTTTTAGTAAGAATTTATAGCCTCCCCCCATCCTGACAGAACCAAATAGTTCTGTAAAAACAAAAACAAAAACAAACAAACAAAAAACCACTTTCCCAGCTCTTCTCTTTCTTTCTTCAAAAAGTATATAAAAAGACTTGGGATTCTCCCATTCATCACTGGATACTTTGAGACAAGAGTCCTATCCAGTAAATTATACTTTCCAATTAATAAAATATTAAAAACTCTCTAATCTCTATCTTGCCTCAGTTTCTCTGGCATTACAGTATTAGAACATGTGCCTCAACATTCTATAAATTAAGGAAAAGTGACGTGGGGCAGGGTTCACCAATATTTAAATTTAAGGAGAAGAAAAAAATAGAGGAAGTCACTTGACCATAGTTTGCAAAGAATTTTTATGACTAATAAAACAAAACCTTTGTTTCATCTTTCTGAGGTGTTCCTTTATAGCCAGGAATCTTCCTGAAATTGAAATATTATTTTCACTTTTTTTTTGCATGGGTTCCCCCTTTTTTCTGTTTCTTCTTTCACAATATGATTAATGTAGAAATATGTTTTACATGATTGCACACATGTAACCAATTTCAAACTATTTACCTTCTTAGAGAAGAGGGAAGGAGAAAATTTGGAACTCAAAATTTTACAAAAACAATGTGTGTTAAAAAGTGTCTTTACATGTAACTGAAAACAAAATAAAATGACTTAGATTTCAAGAGACTACAACTCACTTTATCTTTACAGAGGCTACAACTTCAAAAATTAATATACTGCATTAAGAACACATAATTTTGACTTGAATGAAGAATCTTACTTTTACTTGAAAGAGGCCTGGTTCAAGCAGACTCTGCTAAGCAACTGACAAAATGCTTATGTGACAAATAATCTATCCATCCATACAAATGACTCCAGGACATTCATTCTGGTAAAGATCTCTAACATGTATGGGTCATGTTGCCTATGGGGCCCCTAATTCATACAAAACACTAACTCATTCTATAATTAGCAGTTCACTGAGTCATTCTGCCTGAACTGGCTTCTGTTTTTCTTCTCAAAAGGGATAATAAATGTAAAGCACTTGATAAACCTTAAAGTGCTATAAAAATGCTTGTTATTATCTGTGACCCTAAGAATCTGCATTTTTTAGGCATCTCAAAGACATAGTAGATAGAGTAGATAGAGTACTGGTCTTGAGATACAAACTGTCTCAAACCCTTACTAGCTCTATGATCTGGGAAATCACTTAAATATGTCTCATTCTCAGTTTTCTATAAAATGACGTTAATGATAGCATCCATCTTCATAGGATTATTGTGAGAATCAAAAGAGATAATATATGTAAAACACTTTACAATCCTTAAACTACCATATAAATACAAATACTATCATTCCCTGCCTTAACTTTCCCTCTAGCAAATTGAAGACTGAAGATCAACATTTTGCAGTAGAATTTTTTTTTAAGACCTGTTTTGATCAGGCAAAAAGCCTAGTTGTTTAACTCAAATTAAACCTATTTTTCTAAGGATAGAGATAGCTCCTTCATAAATCTCTCGAAAAGAATGATGACAGTCCTGGCTTTGCAAATTCATAAAAAATTGACCTTAGAGACTTAATCTGTCATCTCACATGATATAAAAATACATTCTAATTAACAAGTCAATAAGTATAAGCACCTACCAGGTGTTTACCATGTGCCAGGCACAGTAGTAAGAGCTTAAAGGCAAAAACTAATACCTGCTCTCAGGAAGCTCAAAATCTAATTTAATATAATCCTGCTTTACAACAGATAATCATTCAGCTTCTGCTTGAAAATTTAATTCCACTTTACAAAAAGAATCATTTTATTTTTAAATACTCAATATAACATGTATTAAGTAACTATTTTAATACAAAAGATAAAATAAAGCAAAGATACTCCAAAAAGTTTATAATTCAATAAAAATAGTACACAGCATGATATGGTTCAGTGGTGTCAAACTCAAATAGAAATGGTGACCATTCTGTATCCCAAAGAGATCATAAAAAAGGGAAAAGGATTCACATGTGCAAAAATGTTTAGAGCAGCTCTTTTTGTAATGGTAAGGAACTGAAAACTAAATGAATGTACATCAGTTGGAGAATGGCTGAATAAGTTATGGTATATGAATGTAATGGAATATTATTGTTCTATAAAAAACAATCAACAGGATGATCTCAGAGAGGCCTAAAGAGAGTTACATGAACTGATGCTAAGTGAACTGAGCAGAACCAAGAGAACATTGTACAGAGCAACAAGATTATACGATGATCGATGTGGCTCTTTGCAACAATGAGCTGATTTAGACCAGTTCCAATGGTCTAGTGGAGAAAGCCATTTGCACACAGAGAGAGTGATGAGGTAATAGGGAACCTCAAAATGATGAGGTAACTTGAACCAAATCATGAGTTAAATACCTAATAATGAGGTATATACCTCAATACTATTAAGGTCTAGTGGCAGGATTCGGGGTACAGGGAGTCACATGGAGCTCCCCTGCAACCCCCTTAGGATTCGGCGCAAGGAAACAAAGTTAAATCAGGTCTAGTGGCGGCGAGAGTCCCCTGTAAAGGAATTTAGAGGCAGAAAACCTAGATGGGTAAAAAGATGTTTATTGCCAGGTTTGAAAGCAAGGTTAAGGTCTGGCATTAGATAGAGGAAGAGCGGCGGGGACAGAGAATCTCTGATGAAAGCATCTTATCTGGCATCTTTCAAATCTCTGAACCAAGATGATTCTAGCTTAGCTCTTTTTTATCTGCTTGAAAAAGCAATGGGCGGAGCTCAGGTTAATTCCTTGTAGGACAGATTTTTGGCAGGCTTTATCTAAACCAGCTCAGATGGGGGTGGGGAGGAGGGCGGAGACTGGGTACAAGCCCAAACTAGTTTGACCAGATCTTGTGTCTTGTATCAAAGGTAGGTCAGACAAGGAATCTTAAAGGGACTATGCCCCCAACAAGAGGACCATGGACACTGAATAAGGATCACAACATAGAATTTTCAACTTTGCTGTTGTTTGCTTGCTTATTTTTTCTTGTGTTTTTTTCCCCTTTTGATCTGATTTTTCTTGTACAGTATAATAAATGTGGAAATATGTTTAGAAGAATTGAATAAGTTTATCATGGATCACTTGCTCTCTAGGGGAGGGGGAGAGAAGGAAGGAGGGAGAAAATGTTGGAATACAAGGTTCTGGAAGGCTAACTGTTGAACACTATCTTTGCATATATTTTGAAAATAAAAGGCTATTATTAAAATTATTTGAAAAGAGAAAAAAATGATGATCATTAAACTATACTTAAGGATTAATAAGTCAATAAACATTTATGGAGTCTCAGGCACTGGGCTAAGTACAATGGACATAAAAAGAGGCATGAGACAGTCTCTTCCCCCAAGTATGTTTCAGTTTAATGAAAGAGACAACATGCAAACAATTATATATAATTATATATATATATGTCTATGTATGTGAATATATATATAATTATACATAAATATCATATTGATGGGATACAACTTCTAGGGAAAATATAGCAGTAGCTCTAAGGCCGCCTGGCCTTGGGAGTGCTGTAGTTCCACAGATAATGCTGGCTGCCAGATAACAATCAATGATAACAAAGTTTCCAAGATAAATGGTAAGATGCATATCAGACAACTCTTCAGTTTTCACCTCTAAACCATAAAATTCGATTATGAGGTGCATATTAAAATTAGCACATCAATGGCATAAAACACCAGATCTCTCGGTCTTACTCCTATAAATTTATCTTCTTGCTCTTGGTTCTTTGCTAATCCTTTTTGGAACTTAGCCCACTGTTGCCAATAAAACAAATCATTTCTCCTAAACTTGTGGACTGAGATTGTGAATTCTTTTGTCATACCTGTGACACTGATTTAGAGACCTTAACCTGATAGGGGTATCTTTTGCCCTCAACAATATCACATATATACCATGCTATATATAAGACAAATAGTAAAATGCTAATAGAAGAAAGATACTAAAATTAAGTGGATATAAAGAATTTCATTTGGGATTTTATTTGGGATCTAAAGGGAACCAGGAAAGTCAACAAAGAGAGTGAAGAAAAGAAAGCATTCCAAGCATAGGAAACAGGTAGAGAAAATTCCTGGAGCTGAGATGGAGCATTTTATTCATGGCCAGCATTATTAAATCAAAAAGTACCTCAGAGGGAATAAAGTATAAAAAGACTGCAAAAGGAAAGGGTTAGATTATGAAGGGCTTTGAATGCCAAAAAGCTTTTTGAATTTGATCCTGAAGGCAATAGGGAACAAAAGAGTTTATTGAGAAGAGGAGGTGAGATGATTAAATCTGAGCTTTAAAACAATTAATTTAGTAATTGAAAGAAGGCTAAAATCAGAGATTTGAGGCTAGGAGACCAACCAGCACACTACTGCAATAGTCTAGGTATGAGGGCCTGTACCAGATTATTGGCAGTTTCAAAGGAGAGAATGGGTGAATCCCAGAGAGATGTTGCAAAGGTGAAAACAACAGGCCCAGATTATTTATGGGGTTGTCTTTGTCACTGATGTTTGTCCTTTATTCTGGAAGAAGACCATGATGAAAGTGAGTTGTAAGGAAGGAAAGGAGGGCTGTGTAAAGTCACCAGCCTCACTTTCCCCTCCAGAGCCCTCTGGGTTTAGGGTGAGAGAGAGAAAAGGGGAAGGAAATAGGGAGGAGTTTAGGGTGACTCCTAGATTGAGAGCCTGAGGGACTGGAAGGATGGTGTTGGCCTTTACAATAACAGAAGAAGTAGAAAGCAGGGGGAGTTTAACGGAAAGATAATGAGTTCTGTTTCACACAAGTTAAATTTAAGGTGTCTGCTGGACCTTTACTTTGGGAAGTCTGGAAGTCTTTGGGGAGTTGTGAGAATGGAAGTCAGTAGAGATTGTGAACAGATTAGAGAATCCATCAGTATAGAGATGGTAATTAAATCCATAGGAGCTGATAAGGCCATTAAGTGGGATAATATAAAGAGAAAAAGGATAGAGCCCTGAGGGACTACTGCTAGAGAGTTGTGATATGATAGTAGTTGCTTTTGTTGTCTGACTTTGTGACCGGTGGACCATCCTGTCCATGGATGCTTTGCCATTTCCTTCTCCAAGCAAAGATTGAAAGACTGTGACAGATCACACAGATAGGAAGTGTCTGAGGTCACATTTGAACTCATGTCTTCCTGACTCCGGGCCCAGCATTCTATCTACTGAGCCATCTGGCTGCCTCTATGACCATGGAGGAAGATCCAGCAGAGGATTCCTATAGGCTAGGTACCTGTTAGGATTACTAAGTGAGAACTGAGGTTTTCTGGACAATTACAAGGTGAGAACTCAGGTTGACTTGATAGAGGGGGCAAGCTCATTGGCTGGGGTGGTTCTTCCCAGAAGCCCTTGCATTATCCCACGCCCATTCTCTGGGAGAATAAAAGAGAGGACTCTCAGAGAAAGAAGAAGACTCTCTGCATTACATCAGGCCTGACGGGGCTCTCTGCAGGAAGGGAAGTCACTAATAAGGACAAGAGTTAACAGCAACTGCCTGGAGACAACGGTTCACTACAGGAAGAAGAATCTGTCGGAGAGATTTGAGTAGACACAGCAGATCTCTTCCCAGAGAGCGATCCGGCAGCTTCTAGAGACGACAGCACGTTACAATTGGCGCCCAACGTGGGGCCAGGACTTTTGCTTATCCTGACAAGAGGAGCTAGACCAGACCTTCGCAATTTGGCGCCCGAACAGGGACAGACACGGTCCTGATTCCAGTGGAAAAGCCTCCCATCCAGATCTCAGTCTCTCTGACCCAGAACCGTGAGTAACGAGGAAACTTTGTTAAAGATTAAGTGAGCGTGCTAATAGATAAATAAGGAACTTAACTTGTTAAGGGCTAAACCAGGAATCTCTTATAGCTGAAATGGGGCAGATGTTAGCTATATTCAATCCCTGGACCTCAGCCGACTCAACCTCAGCCCCAGACGCAACCTCAGCTCCATTCAGGAGTGGTACTATAGAGAGTATAATCAACATAATTGAGGAGCAGAGTTTACTTGTAACCTGGGTACAGATTGCTAAACTCTTGGCTGCATTAAGACGCACATCCCCTTGGTTCTTAGAGGAAGAAAAGATAGATGTAGATAAATGGAAGCTAGTGGGATATGAAATGAAAGAATTTCAAGCAAAAAATGGGCCTCGTTCAATTTCTGCAGAAGTATTTTATATCTACAACATAGTTCAATTAGCCTTAAACTATCAAGCAAGTTGTAGGAGAAGGAAAAGTTCTAAAAATGAACAGAGGAGGAAGTGTGAGGAAAAAAGGAAAGATCAAGATCTTTCCCTAGAGCAAGAGGATTTAAATGAGGAATTATGGTATGATTCTCTTGAAGAAGCTTCAACCCTGCCTAGAGAACAGATTATTGACAGGCCCACATCAACCCCACCTTCAGAGATGGAGGAAGAAAGAGGGGAAGAGGCAGAAACACAAACAGAATTGCCTGTGAAGCAGCCTAAGCCTATGACAAGATTAGAAAAAGCATTGGTTAAAGCTAAGAGAGAAGGACAGGATATAAGTGATTTTATACATGCATATCCTGTGATTGAAGAGATTGATTCTGTAGGTAAAAAAAGGAGAAGATATGCACCTTTAGATTTGAATAAAATTAAGGATTTGAAAAAAGGTTGTACCCTTTATGGGGCTACATCAGCTTATGTCAAAATGTTACTAGATGGTTTGTCTTATGAAGTCCTAACCCCGAATGATTGGAAATCCATAGCAAGGACATGTCTGGAACCTGGAGAAAATTTATTATGGCTTGCGGAATTTCATGAATTATGTAAAATTCAAGTCAGATGCAATTTGGAAATAGGAGTTAACACACAATTCACTTTTGAGCACTTAGCTGGTAAAGGTCAGTATGGAGAGAATTCGGAACAGATTCATTATACCATGACAATATATGAACAAATTGCTAAGGCTGCAATAAAAGCTTGGGGTGTCCTTCCTGGACAGAAAGATCATGGAGAGGCTTTCACTAAAATACAGCAAGGTCCCAATGAACCTTTTGCAGATTTTGTGGGACGTTTGCAAACTGCTGTCAAAAGAACTATTGGAGAAAATTCAGCTACAGAAATAATGACCAGACATCTGGCTAAGGAAAATGCCAATGAGATTTGCAAAAGAATTATATGGGGATTAGACAAAGATGCTCCTTTAGAGGAGATCATAAGACGCTGTGCTACAGTGGGAACAAATGCTTTTTACACCCGGACTATGATGAATGTGGAAAGGCAGGGTCCCTCCTGGCAAGGGCCTTCTAGAGAAACTCGGCGATGTTTTCAATGTGGAAAAATTGGACATCTAAGAGCTCAGTGTAGGTATGGAGATACAGTGAGAAGACAGGGTGAGAGAAGACCTAAAACCCCATGTCCAAAATGCAACAGAGGACTCCATTGGGCATCAGAGTGTAGAATAATTCAGAGAAATGGGATGAGGGGCCCAGGTCCAGGGCCCCAGGCAAAAAAGACTTGGGGCATGATGGCAGCTGATGTTACACCCAAAGAGCCTTTAGAAGGTCAGGACTCTGATTTGATCAACCAGCAGAAAAGCAATCACATGGCAGAAAGGGATTACCTAATAAGTGAGCCAAAAGGCAATCAGATTGCAAAAATGGATTACACTTGGGGAGAATACAGGCCTTTTAAACCAACAGGGCTGTATCCAGTGCAAACAATTCCAATGTAATTGCCAGATGATGAGAAGAGATTTAGAAAGTAGTAAACAGAAAGTAATTAGATAAGTTAACTGCCTGGGGGAGAGGGTTTGCTTGTATTTCTTCAGCAGGAGAAGGAATCAGATGGGTGCCAACGAGTCATATTCGCCTTGTCCACCAGAGAGAGACAGAAAAAGAGAAAGACCTCAAAATAAAGGAGAAGATCTAAGAAACATCTGACACTGAAAGAGCATGGATAATAAGAAGACTGTTAAAGAACTTTAAAACCAGCAGGAATCATGGGACTTCCTCACACAAGATGAGACTAATGGACAATGGACTTATGGACATTTATAAATTTTCAATTTATGATTATGTTATATACTTCTAGCATGTGTTATGTTACTATGTTACTATATGCTTATGTAATTTATGTAATTATCTGTAATACTTCCCATATTGATGGATTTATGTTTCAAGGTCATTTATGTAATTATCTGTAATACTTCCCATATTGATGGATTTATGTTTCAAGGTCATGACTGTCCTATGTTCTAAATCAAAAGAAAGGGGGAGATGTTAGGATTACTAAGTGAGAACTGAGGTTTTCTGGACAATTACAAGGTGAGAACTCAGGTTGACTTGATAGAGGGGGCAAGCTCATTGGCTGGGGTGGTTCTTCCCAGAAGCCCTTGCATTATCCCACGCCCATTCTCTGGGAGAATAAAAGAGAGGACTCTCAGAGAAAGAAGAAGACTCTCTGCATTACATCAGGCCTGACGGGGCTCTCTGCAGGAAGGGAAGTCACTAATAAGGACAAGAGTTAACAGCAACTGCCTGGAGACAACGGTTCACTACAGGAAGAAGAATCTGTCGGAGAGATTTGAGTAGACACAGCAGATCTCTTCCCAGAGAGCAATCCGGCAGCTTCTAGAGACGACAGCACATTACAGGTACCGACTGAGTTTTAAAATGGAACATTGTCTATATTTCATTATGTTTTTATTTACTTTGTTAAATATCTCCAATTACATTTTAGACTGGTTTGGAATTGTATAAGTCTAGAAGGGCACATACTTGACACCTCTAGACTAATCTATCTTTGAAGTGCCTTAGTACTCTAGACTTGTGAGTCACTGGATGTAGTAGGAGGGGATAGTCGTGCATGATGTTGCTAAGGTAGAATCAAGTGTTTAGTTATAATTCTGAAAAAATATTGCCCTATGGATTATCCATTGGCCCTGATTCTGCCTTCTGGAGACAAAATAAATTTGCTGCTTTTCCTACATAATAGCCCAGAAATATACCCCATAATCAAACAGACTTATAATATCTTCATTTAGGAACTTTCTTATCTACAGCCTCCCCATCTTCTTTGCTATCTTCCTGTTCTGCAATTACTAGAATCACGAACCACAATCAATTCTGCCATTATTCCTAGATTGTATATGTCAATCAACTCATCATTCCTATAATTTTCCAGACCAAAGTACTCTCTGAACACCACTCTCTTTTGTGTATTTTCCTCCATTAAAAAGGTTCTTTGAGTATAGGAACTCTTTGTACCTCCAGAATTACCTGAGTGCCAAGGTATATATTAAGTACTTAATAGGTGTTTTTTTTTTCCCTGAGGCAATTGGGGTTAAGTGACTTGCCTAGGGTTAATACTTCCTGTGTAAATCACATTTGAACTCAGGTCCTCCTGACTTCAGGAAAGGTATTCTATCCACTGCACCATCTAGCTGCCCAATAGGTGATTTATTTATTTATTTATTAAACTGTTTAATGACATGAGTATATGTTACAATTTGTATGGTAGTGATAAGGTTAGTGGCAGTTTAGAGAGTTGTGGGAATCCCCTTTTTGGTTGGTGCAGGTCCTTTGTGAAAGAATTCATGAACCTGAAATATTGAATGAACAAGGTAAGTTTATTATTGGATGAGAAGTCATCTTTGCTAGGAAACTGACTTCCTCAGTGGCAAAGTCCTATTAGGGAAATGAAGGCTGGCACTAAGAAGGGAATGTCTTCACAGGGGGCAGGAGTCCTGGTAGCTCTGCCAAAGAGGCAAAGCATGCTACTTTGGATGTTCTGCAAAAAATGAGTGAGCAGAAACCTATTTTATGAGCAGATCTTGGCAGGAGACTGGGAGCAGTTTGAACTGATCAGACCAGGATCTTTCAATTAAATGAAATTACTTTGAAGGCTTTTTCAACCTGAATTTGAATGGGGATCCGGCTATCAATTGGGGTGGGGGGATGATTTAACTTAGAAAAGGCCAGCCAGGAGGATATACTCTCTCTCATGGACTCTATGGAGTCTGGGAGGCCTGGAATCAAAGGGGACAGAATTTCAAAGATTTAATTTTACAGATCAAAAGGGGATAGTTTTTTTTGTTTTGTTTTGTTTTGTTTTGTTTTTTACAGTTTACCCGCATCAGTAGAAAAAAAAAAAATGACACTCTAAGGTACAGAGTTTTTTGAAGATCGTATTTTTTGTGGCCATGTCACACTACTGATCCTTTGAAATTACAGCCTAACACTCACACTTTTCATAGAAAGCTAGATTTCAATCATCTGGTGTATAGACCAAGGACACTTGGTTTTTCAAAAGTAATTTTTAAAACCTTTATAATTTTTCCTAATCATGTCCTAAAAATTAGAGGTTTGTTATAAACGTTTTAAAAAGGAAATACAATTTCAAGCATTGGATATAATGATCATCACTACCTGTCACTCTGCCACACTCACCATTTTTAGACTGACAATTCTGCATTATAAATAGACGTTTGCTCCCTCAACCGGGATCAGTAGTATTTATTCTGTTTAGCAGAAAGTTATATGCTCTTTCAATTAGGGATTGTCTCAAAGACAAAAAAAATGGGTGAGTAGTGTAGGATTGATAGAAATAAATTCCCTTTGCAATGTAGATATAAAAAGTTGTCAATCCCAATGAGGGGTGAAATCTGGTGCTCTATATGTAGAATTTAATAGGGAGAGAAGTATAGAAGAACTCAGGAGTACCCACATAAGAAACCTTTCTGTTTGCCTTTGTCACATTCTATTGACTTGTTTATTATTTTCATCAGCTCACTAATCCCTACCTACTTATCACCTTGAAGAGGGTGATAACAAGTATAAAATTTTATAAATTCAATTTGTAATACACCAGGGGTGTATTTCTAACTCAATCTCTTTTTAGATGTCATGGCAATTTGGGGTAACATTTTTTATAAGTATGAAATTCTATAAAATAGAAATAATATTTATATTTATCTACCTTACAAGGCTGTAAGAAAAGTGATTTGAAGCCATAAGTGTGATTGATGACTATCACAGAGTAGTAAGTTATAGAAAACAGAAAGGTGACATGTATGGGTTAAATGTGAAGAACACTAAATAAGGGCTAATTTTCTCCTACAGTAGGTCCAAAAGAGTGGATTAAATTTAATCCACTCTTTTGGACCTACTGTAGGAGAAAATACCTCCCTTTCTACTATCCCTGCCAATTTACTAAATAGTTTTTTCTAACTGTAAAAAACTTTCTAACATGCAGGTCTCCAAAATCTATATAACTGTAGATTGGTTATTTAAAGGTCATTCCTGTCATCACTCATCTTCTTGAAGCTCTTATGCATCACACACACATACCCTCATATGAGTTTTCCTATTGAAGAGAAGAAATGAAATGGCTTTTCTAGAAAGATTTTCAGTGTATTCAGATCCTTGGAAGTCCCATTGAGATACCTCCAGTAGCTTTTCTCTAAAGTGTGTGTTAACCCAACTCATGAGTCTTGAATTTAATTTCTTTTAAAAAAATTTTCCTCTGACTGTGAAATAAATTGAATCTTTTTAATCTGTCCCTCACAGAGTAAACTAAATTTCCATTTAACCTTCAAACTCTGGCAATCAGATCAATCCTCCTTGTTAACAGCCCAATATGTAACAAATTAAACTGCCACTAGCACATTTGATGGAAGGGAACTCCTATCATGAAAACAGGCCCAATATTTGAAATACATTTAGGAGTTACTTATCTGCTGTTTTTTTTCCAGCTGAGTTAATGCAATAGCATATTATGTCTTAAGTGTCTTAAATTTTAAAAAGCATAAAACAATCCCATCAGGTGAAACAGACTGAAATCACCAATTTTATGCCAGGAAATCAAAGATGCAGTTAGTAGCTTTGCTTAATTCAATTCAACTCAATGAGTATTTATTTACCATCAATTATGTTCCAAGTACTGTACTAAGTTCTTGAGATATAAAAACAAAAACTAAAAACATTCTCTGCCCTCAGAAAGCTTAACATTAACCTAAAACTAAACAATATACACAGAAAATAAATGTATATATCATTATTAAGAAAGAAACCCTAAATGTTGGAGGGGATGTGGGAAAACTGGGACACTGATACATATTGGTGGAATTGTGAATATATCCAGCCATTCTGAAGAGCGATTTGGAACTATGCTCAAAAAGTTATCAAACTGTGCATACCCTTTGATTCAGCAGTGTTACTACTGGGCTTATATCCCAAAGAGATCTTAAAGAAGGGAAAGGGACCTGTATGTGTGAGAATGTTTGTGGCAGCCCTCTTTGTAGTGGCCAGAAACTGGAAACTAAGTGGATACCCATCAATTGGAGAATGGCTGAATAAATTGTGGTATATGAATATTATGATATATTATTGTTCTGTAAGAAATGACCACCAGGAGGATTTCAGAAAGGCCTGAAGAGACTTATATGAACTGATGCTGAGTGAAATGAGCAGGACCAGGAGATCATTATATACAATACTGTGTGAGGATCAATTCTGATGGACGTGACCCTCTTCAACAATGAGATGAATCAAATCAGTTCCAATAGAGCAGTAATGAACTGAACCAGCTAGACCCAATGGGAGAACTCTGGGAGATGACTATGAACCACTACATAGAATTCCCAATCCCTCTATTTTTGTCTGCCTGCATTTCTGATTTCCTTCACAGGTTAATTGTACACTATTTCAAAGTCTGATTCTTTTTGTACAGCAAAATAACTGTATGGACAAGTATACATATATTGTATTTAACTTATACTTTAACATATTTAATATGTATTGGTCAACCTGCTGTCAGGGAGGAGGGGTGGGGGGAAAGAGGAGAAAAGTTGAAACAAAAGGTTTTGCAATTGTCAATGCTGAAAAATTACCTATGCATATATCTTGTAAATAAAAAGCTATAAAAAAAAAGTAACCCTAGATCTGAAATGTGGGTGAAAGAGCTCACAAGGGCTTTGCATTAATAGCTATTTCTTTGCCTGAACTTTAGGAAGAATGAGGTATTCCAAGAATAAAGCACAGTTTGGGCAAAGGCAGGGAGGTGGGAGAACAAATGTCATAACAAAAGAATTTAATTCATTACTATGTGCCAGGCACTATATCCTGTGATCTAGGAAAAAGCAAATTGGCCAAGTAGGCTGACACATAGAGAATGAAGGGATGTAGTCCATAAAGACAGGTTGAAGTAAAATTGAGAGTGTTTTAAGTGGCAAACAGAATAGTTTGGATTATATCACAGAAATTATAAGAGGGTACAGAAGACTCTCTAATACTGAAATAAGGGAATGGTACAGTGGATAGAACACTGGCCTGGAGTTCAAATCTACGGGCAGACACATTAGCTATGTGACCCTGGCCAAATAACTTACCCCCTATTTGCCTCTATAAGTCACCTGTAAAAGGGAACACACTGGATAAGGAAATAGCAAACAACTCCAATATCTTTGCCAAGAAAACCCTATGAACAAGTCTATGGGGTCACAAGGAATAGGACATGATTGAACAACAAATGCAGTAGGAATATCAATTTGGCTTTTGTGTAAAAAATTAATTAAAGAAGCCAGAATCTGGAAACAAGGAGACTAATTAAAAAGCTACTACAATAATACAGGCAAGAGGTGATGAGGGTGTGAGCAGCAGTTTTATACCATCATTTTCTAAGGAATCATTAGTTTGAGGAAGAGAGTTGCTCTGTAAAGCATAAATTCAGGCTTAAGTTTCATCCTCATTGAGATGTCTGTTTTAATATACTGTAAGCTCCTAATAATATAGCAAGTCCCTAGAGGAAAGAAGCTGTCTTATTTTTTCTCTGTCTTCTTAGTGTCTACCAGTGCCTTTACACATAGCAAGCATTTAGTGAAATTGAACTTATAAACTAAACTTAAATTGAAACTAAAAACTAAGAATACAAATCAGAAAACAATTCAGAGAGCATAAATTTACTCTTCTAATTTCACATAAGGCAAGCTTCACAATTTTAGGACTTGTCTAGAAAGGTCTAAAAGAACATTTAATTCTCCTTCATTTTATAGATAAAACAAAAAAATATTAAGTTACTTGATTACAGTAACACAGCAATTAAGTATTAGAGTTACTTGATCTAGAACTCAGGACTTCCATAGCCCAATACAAATATACTGCTAACTTTTTGTTGCTAAAACCCCAGCTATTAAGTAATTGGAGGAGTCAGCAGAGTCATAGAAAGAGAATGACTTGAGCCTTCTAAATAGCTCCAATCCTACCACCAATTCCCAATGTGGTACACCTACTTCTTCCTCCACTTCACATAGCAAATTCCCCATACCAGTTTTTAAAACTTATAGCTGTTTTACTTATATGTTCCTCTGCTTTCCTTATTAAATGCTTAACTATGGATGAAAACTGGAAACAATATCAGTTGATACACATTAGGTGATTCTCAATCTTTGAAGGCTGTTAGGTGAGCTTAAATTTCAGCAGTTTCTTTTAAACTGGAAGGTTTCTAAAGTAGGTGCTGACAACTACCATGTCTGTCAACTGGGCACCATACTAGAAGGTTAGTTATTGATAATTTTTATCATAGCAATTCTTGAAAGCATTCACTATTAATAACAAAATCATGGGTCTTTGTAAACTATACCTAATCATTTTACCTGAAAAAGACAAGAAGAGCTACTGAGCATCAAAGACAAAAAGGGCTTGCATCCAAAGGGCCAACTAATACCATGAGATGAAGAGAGCTTCAGGAAAATGGAAACTGCTATGATAAATAACTGTTACCTCCCAGAAGCATTAAGAAAGTGTATCACATTTCCTTCACAAGCTAAATGTATACTATTTCAAAGTCTGATTCTTTTTGTACAGCAAAACAACTGTTTGGTCATGTAGACATATATTGTATTTAATTTATACTCTAACATATTTAATACGTATTGGTCAACCTGCCATCTGGGGGTGGGGGGAAAGAAGGGAAAAATTGAAACAAAGGGTTTGGCAATTGTCAATGTTGTAAAATTACCCATGCATGTATCCAGTAAATAAAAACTATAAAAAAAAAAAAAAGAAAGAAAAGAAAAGAAAAGAAAGTGTATCATTGTCCACTGCCATCATATCAAAATAATAGTTAATCAAAAAAAGAATGGAAAAAGAATCCTAATGAGGCTTAGAAGGAATGGTCTGAAAGGCTACAATATCCAATGAAATTAGTTTATACATGGTGAAAAGCCAAGTTACTTTTTCTAATCTTTAATATTATCACAATAAAACTTTACAAACATTTCCTCTGTATTGCCTGTTGCTACTTCTTTAAAAAAAGACAAAACTTCTGTATAAAACTGCAGAGAAAGCTCTGTATCTTAGTTAATGCAATACTTCTCCCACATATTTAGACAGAAAGCACATGAGGCAATATATCATTGCCTGTGAATAGAATTTGAAGCTAGAATACTTCATCTAACACCTTCAATGCCTATTTCTCTTTCTAGTATTATTCAGCACTTAAAGTGCCAGCTTAAGGTTTCAAAAATCTTTGTGGCTGAAAACCTGTAGGGATCTGAACTTTCCTCATCCTTGGAACCTATTAAAGACAATAGCTCACTTTTTAAAAACTTGATTTTTAGGATTATCTTCGAGACATTACTCAATAACAATCCTTCCCTAAGATATCCCCTCCCAAGACTTTTGAGTCTTGCAAATACTCTTCTTGCACTAATTTCTTTTATTTTTTTAATTATAGTTTTTATTTTCAAAACATATGCATGGATAATTTTTCAAACACTAATCCTTGCAAAACCTTATGTTTCAAATTTTTCCCTCCCTTCCCCTAGATAGCAAGTAATCCGATATGTTAAACATGTTAAAAAATATGTTAAAATCAATATGTGTATATATATATTTATACAATTATCATGCTGCACAAGAAAAATCAGATCAAAAAAGGAAAAAAAATGAGAAAGAAAACAAAATACAAGCAAACAACAAAAAGAGTGAAAATGCTATGTTGCCTTGTACTAATTTCTGCAGTAATAAGTAAATCGGTTGTAAACTATGACTCTTTTCACTTTCCCCTTAAACTTTCTTTCTTTGTCTCTTTCTCCCTCTCCTTCCTTTTCCCCTCCCCTGCCCTCCGCCAACTGCATTTGTTCCCTATAGAAATTGAGAGCTAAAAAAAAAAAAGGAAGGATCAAAGGAGAAGGGAAAGGGGAAGGGAGGAAGGGAAGGGGAAGAGGAAGGAGAAGGGTAAAGAGAAGAGGAGGGAAAAGAAGGAAGAGACTGAGAACTTCAGTGATAGCTCAGATAATTTCCTATGCCCTTTCTCTCTATTCTGAGAGCCTTCAAAATCTGTTAAAAATTTCATTAAACTGCAAGCAATAAGGTGCACTAGGGAAAAAAATACTTTCTAGCCAATATAATTAGGAGAGTTTCGAAGCTCACAAAAAGTTCAGAATTGTGGGAAAGCAATAGAAAGCCGTGTCTGTGCCTTACTAGGAGATACACCCTGGTATTGCCCAATGCCTACCAACTATTAATAAGTACTTCCTACGAGCCAGATGCGGTACTAAACGCGAGGACTACAAAAGAGGCAAAAGGTAATCCCTGCTTTCAAGGAGTTAGCAATTTAACGGGGAGCAAAAAAAAAAAAAAAAAAAAATCCAAATTAATCTATATACAGGCAAAATACGGAGTGATTAACAGATGGAATGAAGCGTGCTGGGGAAGGCTTCCGTAGGAGGTAGAACGTTAAATGAGATTTGAGAAAGCAACGGGGGAGCGTGGGAGGGAGAACGTTCCACGCTTGGGAAACAGCCAAAGAAAGTGCTCAAAGCGAGATGGAGATTCTTGTTCAAAGAGCAGGCACGAGGCCGGTGTGACTGGACAAAAAATACAAGTGAGGAAGAAAGGTATCAGAAGACTGAAAAGATAAGATGGAACTTGGAGAAAGTTTTCCCCAGCAAATAAAAACCTAACTTTAGAAAAAAAATTCCCGGCTCCGCCCACTGCCGGCCCCTTTGTTTGCACCCATAGAATGGGCGGGACCAAGATTTGGTCTGTATTCCCGAAAAGGGGTGTGGAGCTCCTGGGCGCGTGGGCATCACAAGGAAAGGGAGGGGCTCCGGGACTCTGGAGAGGGGCGTGACGTCAGCGGAGGTTGACGCGTTGCCAGGAGACCATGGCGCCCAGAGTTAGCGGCTGAGTTGAGCGCGGCCCTGTAGGAGAGGTTGTTGGGCAGCTTAGCCCGGGACTCGGACCTCCTCGTTTTACCCCCTCCTCCCTCCACTTCCCTATCCCTACCCCTTTCCCCGGCAAAAATGGCTGCAGCAGTGGTGTCGCCGGTAGGCGTGGAGGAGACGGTGATTCGGGGCCGCGGCGGGGACGCGGCCGGGGAGGGCTTGTACGTGGAACGGGGCCCCGGTGCGGCCTACCACATGTTCGTGGTGATGGAAGACCTAGTAGAGAAACTGAAGCTGCTGCGCTACGAAGAGGAGATCCTGCGCAGAAACAACCTGAAGCCCCTGTCCAGGTAGGAGCCCGGGGCCGCGGCCACGCCCCCAGTTTAGCCGGGGCCGGGAGTGATGCGTGCAATCTTCACCCTAGTCTCGCCCAGGCTTGCACCCCTGTGACACCCAGCGATGGGCTGGCTGGACCACAAAATCCTGTGCTTGCATGGCCCAGCTAGGACAGCAGGACCAAACCAAGGCATTTGAATCGTAATCAGTGAAAAGTTGGGGGAAATGCTTATAAGCACAGGCTCGCACCCCTGTGATACCCAGCGATGGGATGGCTGGACCACAAAATCCTGTGCTTGCATGGCCAGGTTAGGACAGTGGGATCAAACCAAGGCGTTTGGGGGCTTAGGTGAGAGGGAGAGAGTGTGCATATATGTGTGTATATGACTTACATGTTATATTACAGATTGATTGCTTAGACGGGATTGATTAATATAATGTGGTTCATTTATATTTCAATTCAACAGAAACTAAACAAAGTACTTATACTGCCGAAGATAACTTTGCCCGAATGCATTTTAAGAGTAATAATCATATCACTATTATCAGACTAATGCAAGGGAAATCAGAACACTTGATTGCATCTTAAACGTGTGTATGGAAACATATTGGGCTTCATTTCCATTTATCAGTTTTGACCAGGAACAAGAAGGTGTAGTTATAACTATAACCTTTGGGAGAAAGACGAGAAGGGTTTATGAGATATGTGTGTTCTTGTATTTATAATATGTCATCATCTCCCTTCTTTGCCCTTCTTTCTGTTGTGGCCATTCACAGGTGTATTGAAATTGAAAAAGTTGGCAAAAACTAAACTGCAACATGGATAGCAAGTTTTAATAATTTTTTAATAATTTAAAATTTGTGATCATGACAGAGATAGAAAAAAGTCTTGAATTAGTATGACTTTAATGTTGTTGCTATCTTGCTCTAAATTTCCTAGGATAGCTATATACTAATTCAGATATTTCATGTGTAATAAACAATAATGATTTTTGTGATTCTGTCATTTGGAAAGGCTACATAGTAGTGAAAAGATTGAGAATTGGTATCAGGAACCGTTTGTCAAATTCTGTCAGTAACTAGTTGTGTAACTTCTCTTGGTAATTTAAAACAATATAATAAAAACATTTTAAAAAATTAGCTTGGTCACTCTGGGTGCCTGTTCCCTTGCAGTTCTAACCCCCTGCAAGTCTCTGTATTAAGATACTAATATTAATATGGCATATTTAAATTGATAAAGAGAAGATCTATTGTTAGGTTTTTGTTTTCAATCTTACTATTAAAATAAAACATCACAGATGATTTTGAAATATCACAGATGTTACTATTTGCAACTCTTTAAGATTTCTTTTTTCTTTTCTTTGAAACAGACATTACTTTGCTTTGCCTACCAACCCAGGTGAACAGTTTTACATGTTTTGCACTCTTGCTGCATGGCTAATTAATAAAGCAGGATGCCCCTTTGAACAACCACAGGAATATGATGACCCCAATGCAACAATATCTAATATATTATCAGAACTTCGATCATTTGTAAGTGTATTTTCACTGTATTTACTAATTAATTCAATATGATTGCAAAACTATCATATTTTTTTCCTATTTATAAATTTCTAACTTTTTCAGATGGGATATATCAAAATATATATATATAAAAGTATTAGTTATATTTAAAATATTACCAACATAATTTCAGGCATTGCTGTATGCCTGAAGCTGCCTTCTGAAAAATTATTCATTTATGCTGTTATATAGTACAAAAATGTGTTTTCCTTAATCTTGAAATTTTCATAATCTGAAGTAAAATATGAATTTTTAGCTCACCTTTCTGAAAAAAAAAAAGCAACATACAACAATGGAACAAGATTTTATATGTTGACACATCTTTTGAGAGTGGTTCATAATACAAATATGCTTTTTATTTCTGTTCTTTCTCTGAGGGAAGGAATAGTAGTGGTTCTAATAGAGGTGATAAACATAATGCAGACAATTAATTAATTCATGAACTTGCTCCATTAGAAAAATTGTAGATAATCATCATACCTAATTGTAAAAGTTGTGAAAATTAATCAGAAACTGTACCTATTTGATTTACCTCTATGCTTCCCTTAATAATCCATCATACAGAGATGGCATCACTTTCCCTTGGTTTCACACCTCTCCCTTTACACATATACAGAGACACACAAAACTAACTTTTCCCCTAACTTCTTATTGATGGTGCACCCATGCTTGAAATCTTGAAGTCATCTTTGACTCTTCCCTCATTATTTTTCCCTACATCTTATTAATTGCCATGTCATGCCAATTTTGTTTTCACATTTTTCAGATCCATCTCTATTACTTTCCCTTTAACCTCAATCAAGACCTTTTCTATTAAACCAGTTAGGCAACAAGCATTTATTGTGTTTGCTTATATTCAGGTACCATTACAGAACCTGGGGATATAAAAAACAAAAATGAAAAGAGTCTCAGCTCTCAAGTAGCATACATTTTATTGAGGGAAGACACTCTGTGTGTGTGTATAAACACCAAATAGATACAAATAAATACAATTTGCATATATAAAATAGATACAAATAAATAAAACTTAGAGTAGAAGTGAATTTGTAGTTGGGAGCATTGGAAAAGAAAGTCTTCACGTAGATACTTGAGATAAATAGTAAAGGAAATGGGAGATACTATGAATTGGAGTAGAGAAGTACATTCTAGGAATAAGGGACAACCACTGCAGAGTCTGGGTGGTGGCTATGGAACATGGAACAGAGTGTTTGCCCAGAGAGTATAGGAGCATGAGTAATATATAATTTTAGAAGGGAAAGAGAGGTTTAGATGAAGCCATGAAGAATTTAAAAAAGATTTTATAGTTTTGTTCAGGAGTCAATAGGGAGACACCAGAATGTTTTGAGAAGAGTGACATGGCCAAATCTGTGCTTAAGGAAAAATCACTTTGGCAGCTTGTAGAGGATAGTTTGCAGGGAAGAATGAAGAGACAAAAAGGACAATTCAGAAACCAGTATAAAATTAAAGCAAGAGGAGATTAGGGCTGAATGAGAGAAGAATAGATGAGAAAAATATTGTGTAAGTAAAAAAGGCCATTTTAGGCTTCTGATAGAATATGTGGGGTATGTGAGGAATTGAGGAATAACAGTGGCTGAAATGGTGCTCTTGATAGAAATATGAAAGTTCAGTGAAAGATTGAAGCTTTGGGGAAAGATAATAGTTCTCTTTTGAATCTTTTGGGTTTAATATTGCTCCAGTGCAACCAATTTGAAATGTTCAGTAAACTATAGGTGATATGGGCTTAGTCTGAATATATAGATCTGAGAGTCATCTTCAGAGAAATGACAATTAAGCCTATGGGAACTGATGAGGTCACCATATGAGAGTGGAGAGACACAAGAATAAGAGACATGATGTGGATAATCTATTAAAGAAAGCTGAGAAGGAATGGTCAGATATGTAAAAGCAGAACTAGGAGAGAGTAGTGTCTCTGTTCTTGCTTAACCTATTATATAAGAGCCTCTTAAATGGTGTCTTGTCTCCTTTTCCCCCACTTCCCCCCCCCCCACCATCCCTCCCTAGCAAGTCTACCTGACATCTTTTCTACCTGTGGCAGGGCCAAAAACGTTTAAATGCTGTAATAGTTTCCCTAATATCTGATCACTCCAGTTTTATATCCTTCTCATCATGTGTATGAGGATGTAATTCTGCTTCTGTGCATTTTTAAATTGAAAATCTAACCTTCCTCACTCTGAAGACATATAAATGAATCACATTTATATATGACTATATTAATCTGTTAGGTCTTTCTCTGCTTATCTAGATCTTTATGTATTGAAAATTTATTCTTCTTCCCCCTTATGGAATCTAAATTAGCATTTCATGTGTAAAGTAGAGGGAGAGAAGAGAAAGGAACATCTCTACAAAGTACTTTGATTCCATGTTTTCAGTTTTAAAATCTGTTGGAAAAAGTTTCTTCTTTTTCAAATAATTTTGTTTATAAAATGACTATGTAGACACAGACAATCCCATAGCGCTTTGCATCATGTCATGATTAGCTAACCTTGAGTAAGCCAATGAACATTCCCATCTCCCTCAACCAATTATTGTGCTTAAAGATAACAAAAGTATATACATCTGGACCAGATATCAGTTAACATTTGATTGCCTCCACTGATTACCATCCTGGAACCTTGGAAAAGAAAGGAGCTCATAAGACAACTCAGAAATGGGTCTTTTCAGAAGAAGCTGGAAAACAACCTTAGTAGTTTTGTATCCACTCTAATCTGAATTCAGTGCTTTCCTTAAATCTGGATGAGATCTTGAATGTTTGTAGCATTCTACTCCTATCTCCAAATGACTATAAAATTGTCCCTTAATAAATATCTGAAGGGCACATAAATCTTAAATATAGATTTCTTTTTTCCACACTCTAATATGAACAGTTAACCAGACAGTTATTCATCTGTAGAGACATTTGCCATAAAGAAATTGAAAAAACTAATCTCATCTTCCTCATTTTTAGGTCCTTCTGGGAGCCTTTATTCCATTTGTAACCATGAATGGCCCTAATTTACCATTCCATCTTTTATCCTACTTTATAATCTTTCAAATATTTAACACTGTGGTGGACCTTAAATGGCAAATACTATGGCTAATCATTTAGGCTCTAGTTTATCCCCTTTCCCATCCTCCAACATGGGAATTCTAACTATCTACTTAATGTATCACTATCTATTTAATGTATCACTTTAATAATAATGTTCCTTTTTTCAAAAATTCATTGCCTCTCCTTTGTCTGCAAATTTATAAATTCCTAATTCTGGTATTTTAAGATCTTCCCTAATCTGACTTCTATCTTTGTCATCTTATCTCACTCTACTTTCTTTCACTTAAAACATGTTCTAGCAGACTGTTCTTTGCATCTTGCTGTCACCCAAGGCCTTTGTTCAAAGTATTACTTCTACTGGGAGTGAAATATCTCTTGCTTCCCTAAGTTTTACCAGTTACAGTGCCTCAACTTTCCAGAACAAGTTGTGATGCCATCTCCTCGGAGCATTTTCTGATATCCTCCTCCCTTCTTTCTTACTTTTTTCCTTTGATCTGGGAATGTAATTTCAGTAGTATAGAGCAGAGTTTCTTATATTTTTTTCCATTTGTGACCTCTTTTTGTGCAAGAAAGTTTAACAGAATTCTGGGCATATAAGTAATAAAATAGGTATACAAATCAAACATTTGATGGTAATTGTTATGCAATCCTGTATGGGGTGAAACCCTAGTTAAGAAGCTTTGCCATAGAGAACTGCAGTTGAGAAAACTTTTATCTGTCAGTGCTAATGCAGTTACTACTTTGTAACTTCTGTTCTTAAGAGTTGCTTAGAAATACTGAGAGTTTAAGTAACTAACCCAGTGTCACATATGAAGCAGAGATAAAACTTAAATCAGACTTTCCTGAGACCATCCTCCTATAACTATTATGCCTAGGTTATCTTTTATATTAATTACATTTGTATGTGATGATGCTTCTTTTCTATGTGATTATAAATCTTCATCACAGATACTGTCAAGACTGTTTTTGTATCTCTAATACTTATCCCTTGTACACAGTAGGTGCTTAATTTTTTTTATTAAATTGAACTTGACAATTGAGTGTTGGAGGTTGAAAGATTCTGTAAAATCAGTTGGCATTATATAGATCAAGCAGCAGGCTTATTGATTTTTTTTTTTCACTTTTCAACTGGTTGCCTTGGCTTTGTGTGTAGTCCGGCCTAAGGGAATAATGATTTTCCCTAGTCAGATAGCTCATCAGGAAAAGATGAACTGACTTCTTGCCAAATTTAGGCCATGTTATTTGTGTCTTGAAAAAAGAGATGGGGGAAAAAAAGATGGACTAGCAGTATAATTATTTAAAAGAGTATTTAACATTCCTCCCCCCAAACCATATATACAACATGTCATTTGTTTTTTATCACATTTGGAATATTTAAAAAATTACTCTGTCTTTATTTTAGGGGAGGTCTGCAGATTTTCCTCCATCAAAATTAAAGTCAGGTCATGGAGAACATGTGTGTTATGTGCTTGATTGTTTAGCTGAAGAAGCTCTAAAATATGTTGGTTTCAGCTGGAAAAGGTAAGGTCACAATATATTATTAGTAGTTATATTATGTAGGCAGCACATTAAACTAAACTGTTCAGAACTATAAAAGTGATCTCATAAGAAACCCTTCCTGTTGTTTTATTTCATATAGGAAAAACACCTCAGATAATAAAGAATGGAAAATAGTCTATATAGAATTGAAATGTTTAGTGACTTTTAATGCTAGTTTTAAAGTAAAGTGTTACGTATTTAGCTTTTGTGATCAACTATATATAAACTGGTATTCTGTGAGAGATTTATATTTGACTGTTAGAATTAGGCAGATGTTCAAGTTACTCATTTTACAAAGGAGAAATGATAAACATGTTTAAAAAATGGACTTTGTAAATTACATAATCCATAGATGAAAAAGGAGCAGTGTTAGTACTGTGGATAGATTGCTAGGCCTAGAGTCATGAAGACTCATTTTCCTGAAGGCCTCAAATACTTACTTGCTGTGTGAAACTGTGCAAATTACTAAACTCTGTTTGCTTCATTTCCTCATCTGTAAAATGAGTTGGAAAAGGAAATGGCAAATCACTCCAGTATCTTTGCCAAGAAAATCCCAATAGAATTATAAAGAGTCAGACATAACGGAAATAACTGAACAATAGTTATAGATAGAAAAAAAATAGAGGGGACAGTCAACAAATCAACAACTCCAAATAAGAATCATTAAATCTTAATTGTTATAGATAACTATGTATTGTACTGTAATATAGTGGGAAAAAAACATTGATCTTGGAGTTAGAAAAACCTGAATTTTAAGTTTAAAAGTTTAAAGTTTATTATATGATATTTATGCCTTTGTTTCCTCATCTATAATTTGAGAATTGTAGTACTTACAATTAATTGTAATTGTTATCTACCACAGAGGTAAATCTAGCATAGTACATAGGTATATAATAATTTAATAACATATAAATATTTTAACACAAAAAAAATCATTTAGAAGTTATGTACAAATACTAATTCATATTGTTTTTTTCATATTGCTGAGTGAAAATTCTCATTAAAGTCACTGTTTTGACATGTACTTTCTAAAGAAAATTGAAAAGTTAGAAAAGAAGTTAGAAAATTTTAATAAAAATTTGTTTCTGTTCTGAGCATTTTCCTTATTATTTCTTGTATAATTTATTTTTTAAATAAATGCCCACCTTAAACTTAGTTGTCTTCTTTTAGGCCAGTATACCCAGTAGAAGAATTAGAAGAAGAAACAGTTCCAGAAGATGATGCAGAATTGACAGTAAATAAAGTAGAGGAGGAAATTGTGGTATGTGTTTGTTTACATCAGATTTTTTGTTAATTTTATTAATCAATAAATCTTGAATTTGTTTCCTATGGATATATTTCTTTCATTTGCTTATAAAAGTAGGAAAGTGTTTATTAAGCATCTACTCTGTACTGGGTTAAGCACTTTAAAAATAGTGATAGAAGTTGTCATATTCTAAAATATATTTTTTCAGTAATTTTTAGAAGAGAAAATTATTGAATATAGCTCCAGGTCAGAAGAGTAGGCATTTGCTGCTTCTTTTTTTTTTTTTTTTTTCTTCTTTTAACTACTACTTCCAGGCCCTTTTCTGCAAATATCCTCTTTCCTTCATATATACAGATACTATTTGCAATTATCTACAAGCCCTTAGGTCATTATCAATTAATTTAGCACTGGAGTTTCTATTTTTCCTTATTAGCAAAACGCTTGCCTTTTTACTCCTTGAGTTTTTATTTTTCTTGTTTTCCTGTGTATTCCTTCTCAGTTTCCATTACTGGATCATCATCCATATCCTGTACATCAGGAAATATTCTCAACTCTCTTATCCTTCTGTTTTAGAAATTATTAATCTGGGACCCATAATGTTGATATATATATGTATATAGATACACACACATATATATATGTGTGTGTATCTATATATACATATAAACTATAATCTTGATTTATATATATATATATATATATATATATATATATAAGTATTTCTATATAATTGCTTTCCTTTGTAATTCTTTGTATTTTCCTTTATGCATTAAAAAAAAAAAAACTTATCCTGAGAAGGCATCTGTGAGCTTAACTAGTTTATCAAAGTCCATGACAAAAAATAATTTAAAAACCCTTGATCTTCACTTTCAGTAATTTTATTGGTGCTCATGCATTTAATTCTATCTCTATTCCAATGATTCCCAAATCTTCATATCCAGACCTCCTCTTTCTCTTCGGCTCCATTCTGTTATCTCCAATAGCAATAGATAGCCCATGGAATCTATCATCATCCTCTTATTTATCCAGGTTCACAGTTTAGCATCATTTTTGACTTCTTTCTCTCTTTTTCTACTTCCCTCCATCTCTTCCCCCCTCTATTTTTCTTCCTTTCTCTTCCCCCCATTCTCCCTCTCTTCAGACCCAATCAAGTGTCAAGTTTTGATTCTGCTTCCATATATTTTCCCCATTTTTCTTATCCCTCCTCTTTCTCCAGTTATATCATCTTCATTTTTTTTAAACAAAGCTTTGTGTCTCTAGTACCTAGTACAGAGGAGATTAAGGTGTTGGGGACACAAAAATTATCATCACCTCTTGCTTGGACTCACTAATTGGTTTTTAGTCTTTTTCATCTATTCCCCCAAAATATTTCTGCTTTCATGCCATTTCCCAAATAATCCTCCTAAAGCATAACTCTAACCATGTTACAAAAAGTTCCAGTGGCTCCCTTTTGCCTCTGAGATAAAAATATAGGCTCCTTTTCTTAACGTTCAAAACTCTCAAAATCTGGCTTTAGCCTATCCCTATCTATAGGCTTATTTCAAACCATTTTCTTTAATACACTCTGTGTTCTGGCCAAACACATAATCCTTGCTTAATTTCTATTCTTCTGCCCTAAGACCATAATTTCATTTCTTAGTGCCTCTAAAATGATTATAATAATACCACCGCACAGAAATGTTCAGATCAATGAATTTTGGTCAAATGCTCTTGGGGGCTTCAAATAAAAAAATCTTATTTATATTGCACTACACCATCTGAACCTCTGTGCATGTTTAACATGATGTTCATAATAAACTAAGAAACCATGTTTTTACTGTTTAAATCTATGTTTGCTATAATTGATCAAAATTGTAAGGGCAGTAGAAACAGAGAGACCTTCTCAGACCTTCTTGGACTTAGATAGATTAGACTTGACAATTTTAATATGGAAAGATATGTGCAATCTGGAGGTAGATATATATATGAACTACTTTATTATTGTGTTCTGAATTATTAAAATTTATGAGTAACTAAAATTTAATGAATGATCTTTATTTGGAACTACTAAAATATCCTGAAAACTCAACATAGAAGTAGCAAAGCAGTTAAGATGGCAAATATCCATCAGAGTACATTTTCTACTCACTAACTGAAGATAGAAAAGCAATTATACTACCGACAACTTCTTTTTATGAATTTAGTATCATTTAAAAGGATATAATTTTGCATTATAATTGAAAGTATTAAGGTGTATATATAAACTTCAAGTTTTTTGAGTCAAATAAATATAATTCTAATTTTTTTTTGAAAAATAAATAAAAATTTATCAATGACAAAAATACAAAGGATATAATTCCCATCATTAAAAACATAGCAATTCAGATAAAATAGCTTCTCTAATCTGCCTCCACATTCACCATTGCAGTCAGCTAAGTGAAATAGGATGGGGAGATCAACTACTGAGTTTAGATGATTTAGTTAAACTTCTAACATCAGTTTCCCATAAGCCAGGCTTTTTATGCCTCAAGTAGCAGGGAAACCAAATAAATTTTTATTTTGCAAACAGCTTCCTTGCCTCCTTAAAGGGAAACAAGTCCAAACTAAGTAAAACAGCTACGATTCCTACCAAAATGGAACTCATTATCTTTTTCACTAAACCAAATAAATTTCAATATTTCTAATTCTATGATTCTTTTTTATATTAAAGCTTTTTATTTTTCAAAACATATGTGTGGACAGCCCTTGCAAAACCTTGTGTTCCAATTTTCCCTCCCTTCCTCAACACCTTCCTCTAGATAGCAAGTAGTCCAATATATCTAAACAACTTTTTCAGTCTCTTGTGTTAGATCAGATTCCTATCTCTTTCTTTATTTTGGATTATAATATTGCATTCATATGCTACAGTTTATTTTACTTTTCTCCAATTGATGGACATTTACATTGTTGCTAGGCATTTGCTACTATAAAAAAAAAATACTGCCATAAATATTTTGTTATATATAGGATCTCTGGGTCAAAGAATATGGGCAAAATTCAATCACTTTTTTAGCATAGCTACAATTTCTTTTCAAATTGGTTAATATATAGATAAACTTATCTTATATAGACAAATTTACAAAAATACAAGCTATTCCCAATTGGTAAGTGGCGATAGGATAGGAACAGACAATTTTCAGACTAAGAAATTAAAGCCATTTCTAGTCATATAAAAAAATGTTCTAAATCATTCTTGATTAGAGAAATGCAAATTAAAACAACTCTAAGGTACCACTTCACACCTTTTAGATTGGCTCAGATGACAGGAAAAGATAATGATAAATGTTGGAAAGGGATATGGAAAAATTGGGGCACTAATCTATGGAAAAAATGGGGCACATCTGAACTGATGCTAAATTAAATAGATAGAACCAAGAGAACACTGTACACAGCAACAATAAGATTGTATGATGATTAATTGTGATAGTTATGACTTTTCTCAACAATGAGGTGATTTAAAGCAATTCCAATAGACTTGTGATGGAAAGAGACATCCATATCCAGAGCAAGATCTATGGAGAATGACTGTAGATCACATTATGGTATTTTCACCTTTGATGTTGTTATTTGTTTGTTTGCTTGTTTTTTTTTCTTTTTTTTTCCTTTTTGATCTGATTTTTCTTGTGTGGAAATATGTCTAGAAGACATGCACATATTTAATCTATATTAGATTACTTCCTATTTAGGAGAGAGGTTGAGGTGAGGAAGGAGGGAGCAAAGCATGGAATACAAGATTTTTGCAAAAGTGAATACTGGATATTGCCTTTGCATGTATTTTGAAAAATAAAATAAACTTTAAATATAAGTAAATATATAGTAAATATTTGAAATAAATACATATAATAAAAATGAAGACATTAAAGTCCCATCTAAAAATAGCAAGTTGTCAAGAATGTGTAGATCAATATAGATCAAGACTCATCTAAATGTTAATCAATTAATTAATGAGTTGCTCTGATGCAAAGAATTAATTACCTATAAATGGAGAGTTTATGAAATTTGCTAGGGTGGTTCCTGAATGACAGATATAAATCCTGTAACCAGGCTTTCAATATAGTATACCTTTTGCACCATCTCTATAGATAATGTCTTTTTTTTTTTTTCTGCATGAAGCTTTAGATAAAACCTAACATAATGTTGTATATATATTCATATAATATTTCAAAATGATTTCTGATGACAATGTATTAAAGAAAAATTTTCTTTTCCAAGGAAGAGGAGACTGATAATGAAGAAAACTTTATTGATCTCAATGTTTTAAAGGCACAGACCTACCGATTGGTGAGTTATATTCATTACTGATTCATGGACCAAAAACATTAAATAATTAAGCTTTAATCACTATATTTTGTTATAAGTTGAAATTAATAGAACCAACTATTTTGTGCATTGGGATTTTTGCTGTATACATTTTTAACTATTTTCACATAATGTAAAAATATAATTATTTTTAAAAACATAAATGCATGCCACTTAGTATAGTGCAGTGGAAAGAAGACTCTCCTTTTCAATGGTTCTTTGACCACATCCAAGCAATTAATTATTCTAAGTAGTTCTATCCTCTTTTAAATAAGATGATAATATTTATTTTGTTTACTTCATAAGGTTATTGTGAACAAATCAATTTATAAACCTACAATGCCACATAAATGTGAGTGTATTTTTACTAATGGCCAAATAATAGTAAAATTCTCTGAGGCTCATTTGATGTTATCAGATGCTACCTTGTATCATTAGTTAATATTATTATATGCAATATATTTAATAAAATTTTTGAAGCTGGAGACTTTGCTTTATGCTTCTTTGTGTCTCTCATAGTGCCCTCTGTATTGAATGAATATTTATTTGTGGTTGGCAAACTGGAAAGTCGGTGAGGAGACCTTTTCATGACAAAATCAATTCCTTACATTTGAACAGTTATTCTCTTGGTTAGCTTAGTAGCCATAGTAAAGACACCTCCTTCCCTATTACAGATTTTCCTTTTTTGTATGTTGTTTTTTTTTTTTTCCTTCAACGCACATTTCCTCAAACTGGCACTTTACCATTCCATTCTCTCTCCTTGGCCCAGCCCAGGATGTCCAGAGTAAAGTGTTCAGCAGTTACTGATGTTAGTTAAGGAGAGAAGGAAATGGGGAAAGACTTGAGAGGTGAAATTCAAGCCCAGATCTTCTGTGTTCAGCTCTAAAATAATATATATTATTTTAAATAAATGATTTAATTATTTATTATATAAATATAATAAACTAAAGTAATATAATAATGATATATGATAAAATGTTTATTTTAAAAATGGTCAGAAAAAGTTCTTAACACTATAGAGGGAAATAAGCAAATGAGCCACTTCCCAAGGCCTGAAGAAGAAAGTGCTTAGAATGTTGCTATGGGTCTAGCAAGATGAAATAGTGAACCCAACTATCTTTTAAACACTGAAATTGATGTGTATTTCCCAGTTCAGGAAAGAGAAGGAAGTCAGCAATGGTAACTACCAAAAAGAAAAGCTTAACAGTACACGAAGAGAAAAGGGATAAAAGGCCAGGTACCTGTTCTGGGAGGGAAAGTTCCATCATTTGTTCAACAAGTAGTAAACCTGCAAAGTCAAAGGCTTCTAAAGAGAAAAGAACCCTCTCTCTGGAATAAGAGGGCCTGCCTTCAAATCCCATCTCCCATCTTTTTTTTTTTTTTTTTAAATATGACTGATCTAAGGGAAGTCATTTGACCTCCCTAGGTCTTGCTTTCTTCAACTATAAAATGAGGGGTTTGGATTAAATGGCCTTCAAACCCTATCTAGCACTAAATAGATGATACTACGATCATTGGCAAAAACAGTAATTATCCTCATAGACAATCACAAAATATTTGTACTTATTAAGCTATAGTCAATATAAGTTAAGGGCAGAATATGCATGAATACACTGTAAACTTATATCCAGTGATTAATGTATGAAAACCAAAGATGTTGGCCATATCACTCTTATACTTCCTTAACTGGGAAGCCAGTAGAACCAAGGAAAATAGTCATTTTGGAAACCTGAGCAATTATTCAGAAGAATAATTGAGGCTCATTTAATTATAGTGAAAGGAGGAATGATTAGAGGAACAAAGACTGTGACTTAACAGAATGTTTTGCCAAAATATCAGCCACCCTCTGATCTTAAATAAAACATGTTCCTTGATAAATGAACGTTTCTGCTGAATCCTGGCTATGACTATCAAGGAGATTATCTGTGAGGGGATCACAGAGCATTTGGTAGTTGAGGACTGAGAGTAATTTCTGCTCTTGGAGAGAAGTAATAAGTGTTGCTATCCATGAAGACTGCAACTCATCTTCAGCATACTGTAGCCTAATGGAATATCTAAATTCTCTACCATACATGGATAAATCATCTGAATGTATTTGCTCTCAGAATTCAGGGGCCAGGATTTGGAGCTGGGAATGGGAAGAATAGAATAAGAGCAGAATTTTTTTTTAAGTTTATAAAATTTAACAAGTAAAAACCTTTGTTAAAAAAAAATATTTTATTTTGATCACTAACAGCTTTATGAACTATTGCAAATTGGGAGACACTGATCCAGCAGTAACATTTAACACATTCATTCACATGGGAACAGGTGGTCAGAGACATTAGACCTATGTCCTCAACCTTCTCAAAGTTAAGACAGCAACAAAGGAGTGATTAGGGACAGGCCAATAGGGAGCAATATAAGCAAGAGTCTTATTCCTTTTGCTTTCAGCTGCCAGTTTTCTCAAAGCCCTGTTCCTTCTCCTCTTATCATTTAAGCCCCTATTTATACTCTTTATTCCTATCATTCTTCATCAGTCTCTGCCCTGTTGGAATCCCTGACCTAAATCCCTGTCAAACTGGGACTTTTACCTCTTCCCAGGTCAGGAGAAATTTCTGACATTTTAAGTTAAGATTCTACTTGCCCTTTTCCCCCCATACAGAAATATTGTTAAACATGTTATATTTTGCAATACAGTTTTAGTATGCTATCGGTTAAAATAATTATGAGTTATATCTTGTGAATGCAGCCACCAATTATTGACTCACCACCCCTAACTAGATCATGAGTTCCCTGGTCATAGGAATGTTTTTTATTTCTTTTTTTTCCCTAAGTACCCAGCAAGTGCCTTGTGTGTAGTAAAGACACAATAAACATTTGTTGAAATTAAGTTGAAATAATAAATGAATGTTTTGGATGCAACCAGAGGGGTATTGGAGCCAGCTCAAACTGACTCAATAGTTAAATTTTCATTATGAGCATTTATACCTTGGAAATAAGCAAATATTTGTCTCAGATATCAATAAACACTACAAATGAGGAGTTGATTTACTGTTTTCTTGATTGTCTAGATTTAAGAAAGTAATAGAAAAAAATATTAGCAATGCAGATTAAACCTTAAAGTATGTCAGGTGTACTTTTTTCCCTAGAGAATCAGTTGTTAAAATATTTACTGAATGCAACTGTTAACCTAGCATTTAAATCCAAATAAGCCAAAGAATTATAAAGTTAAAGTACAACAACCATTGCATCTCTCATTACCCACCATTTCCCATTTGAATGCATTATCTTCTCATTTTTTAAATAATATTTTTGCTTGGTGTGGTACTGGGGTAAGGGTAGACATGGGAATCATGGGATAGAACTGATACACTTACATTTATAAAAAAAAAGAAAAAAGTTTAGATGAATGCATAAATGATTATTAGAAGGAAAGAATGTAATTCATAATTTTTATATCAGACATTAGTATCTTATGATTTCACCCTTAGGAGAAAAAATTATGAATAGTGAGATAGAAACCGTTTTTATGGTGTAATATGATGCCCCCATTCCGATCACCAGTGGCTTGTGAATCTGCTAGAACTTTCTCTTTCCCGATTACATAGAATAGATAAGTTTAGGTTATTTTTTTTTTTTCATTTTGTGACTTTGTAAAATCCTCTTAAGTACTAAATTCCATTGACTTGGTTTATACAGTAAATATCCTCAACAAATAAGACCTATGATTGTTATTCCACAAGAGGAAAAGAAGTCTAGAATACCAGGTGTTTGTAGATGGTCAGCCATCAAGTACTAATGAGGCAGAAAGTCTTTCATTTTTTAAAAAATCTGGCAAGCTCACCATGTTGCCCACTAAAGCCATCTGCCTGAGACAGCTGTGTGTCTGACTGCGGTTTAGGATTGCACAGGTTGAGCTTTCACAATAGGATTGCTATTTAGGTTTGTCTCGTTATAGATTTAATATTTTATGATCCAGTGAGGAAGACTTGCAAGGTAGAAGAGAGATTGTTTTAATAAAAATCAATTATAATAAGACCTTTATCTAGGCAAGAAATATGCAAACTTTAAAGAAAATAGTGCCAGAAAAATATATTAAATTTAAAAAAGTATTTATGAGTGTGCTGTTTGGAATTTGTCTTCCATTAGAAGCACTGGTATGAGCTCAAATCCTTGCATCTAGAGCCCAAGTCTACTGAGAAACTACTAGTGGGAAAAATGAGCAGAGGCTTTTATGATTGGTTGTCTCTGGTGGCATTGTTAAGGGAGGGTTCAGATGAGATTGAAGGCTGGGCTACGGCTTCCAAGACAGGAAGAAGCTTTTACAGGGAGGGAGAGGGAAGCAGTGTCTGTTCATATATAACAGCATCACACTGGCACATTGCATTTTCTTTCTCTGGTGAAAAAAAATGTTAGGAAGCTGTGTATACTCTAAATGCTATTTTAAAGTGCCCATCACTTCATTTCAAAACATTTTTTTCAAACATGTCTTAAGACACTATTCTTCATTGAGATGCTAAATTTGAGATTTTAGAAACCAAATCCTGAGTTGCACAGAATAAAACCAAGCATTTCAAAAGGTTTGAACACAATTGGTTTTTAATTGCTTAGCAAAAAACATCATTGTACCAAGAATGTGAAATTTCAGTTTGAAAAGCAAAAGCTGTAAGAAAATGAAAATGTGGGCTTGGAATGGAAATGTTATTTTAGTTTTAGCTAGAATGTCACTAGTACAAGTTTTCAGTAATATGGCAAAGAGGAAAAAATGTAAGTTTTTTTTGTTAATTTGAAAAAAACAGCCTTTTATATTATGAATTTTTATATTTTTGCTTTATTCTCCAATGTGAAATAAAGACTATGGCTAAATTATTTTTAGTTTTCCAATTTTTCCTTCATTCTAAGAATCTAAATATCTGGAAATGAACACAAATGTAGAAAAGCAAGGAGAAAAATCTGTCTTTTCTGTTTTTAGGACAACAAATGAATTTTTCTCTCAAGTGGAAAAGACTTAGAAATGTGTTTTGAATTTTTGTTTGTTTTGGATTTTTGAGATAGGCAGAGTTAAATGATTTGCCCAGAGTCACACACCTAATAAGTTTTAAGAAGTCATATTTGAACTCAGGCCCCCCTGATTACAGGGCTAGTGCTCTGTCCATTGTGACATCTAGCTGCCCCTGTTAATGTAGTTTTCATTTTTACTCAAAACAAGATGCATTCTTAATTTCATCTGGTAGTAGAAGTGGAAAAAGCACAAGATGTCCTCTTAGAAGGAGTCTGAGAGATAAAAATTTGGAGCACTAGGATAACAGCATTCTTTTTTTTAATTAATTTTATAATTATACATGTTTAACAGTATATATGCATGAGTAATTTTTTATAACATTATCCCTATCCCTTGTATTCATTTTTCCAGATTTTCCCCTCCCTCCCTCTACTCCCTCCCCTAGATGACAGGCAATCTCATACATTTTACATGTGTTACAGTATAACCTAGATATAATATATGTGTGTAAATCCAATTTTCTTGTTGCACGTTAAGTATTGGATTCTGAAGGTATAAGTAACCTGGGTAGATAGACAGTAGTGCTAACAATTTACATTCACTTCCCAGTGTTCCTTCTCTGGGTGTAGTTGTTTCTGTCCATCATTGATCAACTGGAAGTGAGTTGGATCTTCTTTATGTTGAAGATATCCACTTCCATCAGAATACATCTTCATACAGTATTGTTGAAGTGTATAGTGATCTTCTGGTTCTGCTCATTTCACTCAGCATCAGTTCATGTAAGTCTCTTCAAGCCTTTCTGAATTCATCCTGCTGGTCATTTCTTACAGAGCAATAATATTCCATAGCCTTCATATACCATGATTTACCCCCAACCATTCTCCATTTGATGGACATCCATTCATCTTCCAGTTTCTAGCCACTATAAAAAGAGCTGCTACAAACATTTTGGCACACACAGGTCCCTTTCCCTTCTTTAGTATTTCTTTGGGATATAAGCCCAGTAGTAGCACTGCTGGATCAAATTGTATGCACAGTTTGATAACTTTTTGGACATAGTTCCAGATTGCTCTCCAGAATGGCCAGATTCTTTCACAACTCCACCAACAATGTATTAGTGTCCCCTCCAACATTCATCATTATTGATAACAGCATTCTTTTGTGTCACATAGCAGCACATGATAAAACCTCATGAACAGTGTGGTGATAATGCCTTATAGAAAAGAATACTGTTTCTGTCCTCTAGAAATTTATGTGAAAATCTTAGTATATATGGCTTCTTATTGCTATTGCTACTGTTGCTATTGTTGACTTTAAGCAATGGAGTCAAAGTATCAAGTATATGTACTTCATCTTACATAACTAGGGACAAAGTATCATGTCTCCAAAAAGCCAACACCCTAATTCTAGATCTCATCACTTCTTGCTGAACTTCACTAGCCCTTTTAACTAGTCTTTCCTTCTTCCGATGCATCCAGCACAGTGCTTCCACTTTAAAAACATGGCTTTTCTCTTGCTACTACTTTTCAAAAACCTTATGAGGTCTTTCATCCATTATAAGACAAAGTCCAAAGTTCTTAAGCCGTACTATTAGATGTCTACCTATTTTTTCAATCTTATGTACTCCTAGAATGTGTTACTGAAGTTAGATGGATCTTCTTATTATATCCCAAACATACCATTTTATCACTTCCTATAATTGAAAGATTCATCTACCCAGATTGAGGTTGAGTTTTGCAGATTCTTAAAGACCTAACCAAAATCTGCCTTCGCAATGAAGTATTTTCCTGATCATACTAGCCCTCAGTGATTTCTTTCAGTCAGCCAATAAGCATTTATTAGATTGTATACTCCTTAAGAGCAAGAAGTGTCCTTTGTCCCTTTTTATATTTATATCCCGTGTTTAGCACAGTGATTGGCATTATAGTAGGAGCCTAATTTTATATTTGTTTGTTTATTATTGTTTGATGATATCTAGTACTCATTTTGTTTCCTTCATATTACTAACCACATATGAATATTTAATTTTTGTTTGTTTTATAAAGATTGTGATTAAAACTTTTTTTTTTTTCTGAGACCACAGTTTTTGCTTTATTTAAAAGTTCAGTTTGGGGTCAGGATGTGCTAATAATATGGATTCAGAGTGCATAGAAGACAGAATAGACTGATACTGAATGTCCTGATAGCAATTCTAGGGGATTATGAGTAAGAAGGAATGGAAGAAAATAGTCATGATAACAGCTTACTCACATTTGTACAATTTAAATCACTCACTGTGTATTCATGCACTCACTGGCATTTCTAAGGACCAATTCTGAATAGATGTTGTGCCTTGATGACTTCCTATTTCCATGATTTCTCAGCTAATGCTGATTCTACTTCCTTGATAATTTCTGATATCATGCTCATTTCTTTACCATATTTCCCCAAAATTCCCACACTATATTTCTTCAGTGCATGAAAGGCTTTCTTTTTCCAATTGTTTTTGCTAATTATCTCGATAACTCTGTTCTACCCAGGCTATCTAATGCCTTTCACTATCACTTTATGGTTAACTAATTCTTGGTAACTTAATAAAAGGTAAATTTGGAAATCAAATCTTTTCAAAGGTCAGTTAAAATTTCTAATTCAATTTTAAAAAGTGGTTGTTTTATATTGATATTTTTTTCTTTCCTTTCTTCCTTCCTTCCTTTTCTTTCTTTTCTTGCTGAAGCAATTGGGGTTAAGTAACTTGCCCAGGGTCACACATCAAGGAAGTGTTCAATATCTGAGGTCATATTTGAACTCAGGTTCTCCTGTATTCAGGGCTGTTGCTCTATCCACTGTGCCATCTGGGGATGCCCCTTGTTTTTCTTTTTTAAAAACATTTTTTGTTATAAAGATTGTGATTTTCCTAGATGCTCAGTTTACTCAGTCTGGGTTAAATTTTTTATCTCATTATCAGCCCTGAAACTTGAGGGTTGTTTTTTTTTTTTTTTTTTTTTTTTTTTTTTTAATTTTCATGAACCAAGTGTATTTAAAGACATGAGCTTTTATCCATCTTCTTCCCTTGATAGATTACAACTAGTATTTAATTTGAATCATTCAGAACAGATCTGAATATACATTTCAACTTGTACTATTAAACATTTATCTTCTTGGTAATATACTGTTAAATCATGCAAAACCTAATATAGCAAGAAAGCAATGAATCAGTCTCTGAATTCAAGAAAAATACAGCTTTTAAAGAGACATGCAAGATTTTAAGATTCTTCCAATCCATACTTTGATTTACTTAAAAATAGTTATATCTTCTGAGGATAGTCCCCTTAATCTAGGTAACATATTATTATTCCTCAATATAGCTTTCCGTTTATACCTGAAACACAAAGAAGGAAGTCCTGTCACCCAATAGTAACATCTGACTATCTCATCTATCTAAAATAAAGTTAAGGAAGGAAGCTAAAATAAAAAGACCTTTGAATCACCAGGTGGCATGAAATCCTCATACTAAATAAAGCATATATATATATATATATATATATATATATATATATATATATATATATATATATATATATCTCATAGGAGAGCATCTCAGTCCTTTATTCAGAACATATTGACTCTTATTCTTATTATGCACATAATGTGATTAAAGCTAATTATATTGTTTCCAAATAAAAATTGCAAGAAGCAAAATGGAGAGGCATGAGATCTACTATAGGCAGGAATATTTTGTGTTAGCTGCCAGCCAAGGAGGAGACTGAAGAATTGTGAGGGAAAAATAAGTATAAGAACTCAAGAAGATTAGTGATCTAAGACCATTTTCTATGAGGTTAACCTCCAAAAAAATCTAGCGCTAAGGGCACCACTCTTTTACACACAGTACAGTAAAAATTTTGGTATTCATGAGACTGATTGAGTTATAAAGAAAAAAAGCTAAATTGTTTTCAATAAACTCTTTTTAGGGAGGCAAAGAATTTGTCTCTTTCCTCTATTATTATTAGTTCCCTTTCTCGGGAAATTATTTTATACTTTTTTCTCCATGTATGTAAGCGTTCTAATCTTGTGTACATAAACTTATGTCATATAGATTGTAAGCCCCTTGAGAACAAGGCCTTGTTTATTTTTTTTATTTTGTATCCTCATCCTGAAACTTACTGGATGCTTAATAAATTCTTTCTGACTAAATAAATGTGTGATTTATTTTGTTAGAAATAATTAAAATTAAAGTTGTTATTATTTAAAGAAGATTAACTGTAAATCAAGTGAATTCTTCCATCCAGAATGATGATGTGGTCCAAGTATTCTTGGCTGTAGTGGTCTATTCCTACCGCAGCTCTTCCCTAGAATAGGCTGCTTCCCAAGAGTAGCACCTATCGCTATGAATGCTGGTTTCTAGGAATGCTTTGTCATCACAATAAATCATTTTGATTAAACCAAAGCAAGTATTTGTTTTTCTTCTACTCAGAATCCAGCATAAAATTACATTTACTAAATAGAGAACAAATGAGTTGGGAAGTATAATTTTCTAAGGGAATAATATAACTAGTGCAAGGTGTGGGCTTTGAAAATTACATATACTTCTTCAAATTTATGGCTTGTTTAGTTAATGCATCAAGTTGCTAGGCATTAGGAATTTCTGTTGAAGAAAATGGTAGTCAGATAAATGGGACAAATGAAAAGTTATTGAAATGTCTTGAGTTAATGCTAGTTTCCAGACCTTAGTCTTTTTCTTTTCTCACCTTCCTCATTAAGTAATTAGTTGAGTTCTGGCAAACAATTCCAGTATATTTGCCAAGGAAACCCCATGGACTAAAGTTCACAGGAGTCACACAGAATTGAACATGGCTAAATAACAAGACCACCAACCTACATGGCAAAGCTAGGATCCAAACTCAGTCCCATAGCGCCAGTTCAGTGGTAAAGTTCAGAATTCTTTCCACTGAAACATACTGCCTTTCTTGAAAAAAGTGGACCTCAGTTCAATTCTTGGCTCTACCATTTATTATCTGGGACATCTTAAGCAAGTCACCTAAACTCGCTAGACCTTAGTTTCCCCTATCTTCACATTGGGTAGATTGGACTAGTAGATAGTCTAGAATAAACTCCAAGGTCATTTTCAACTTTAAGTCTGTGATCCCAGGATTCCTATATTCTCACTACTTTACACAGAGTTTCGAATAATTTTGCTTTTGACATGAGTAGGATGAGAGAATAGTTTCTGTTCCCATTATAATTTCAGTAGTGCTGTGCCTGATTTAAATTGTGTACTGCTGCTAAAACGCTTCAAGATTTCACCATATCTTTTTATAAACCCTCAATCTTGTAATATCTTTCTTTTCTTAGGATATGAACGAGTCTGCCAAACAAGAAGATATTTTGGAATCGACAACAGATGCTGCAGAATGGAATCTAGAAGTGGAACGTGTACTACCACAACTGAAAGTCACGATTCGGACTGATAATAAGGTATGAAGAGACAGAAGAGGCATGATGGTGGAGCTAGCTGCTCCTGTCAGTACTACTATGATAGTGTCCCTTCCCACTCCCATCCCCCCAAATGAGCCAGACAGATATCTAAGTGAAAAAGCCAAAGATGCCTCCTTCCTCCTCTTCCCCCCTCTCTTTTTCTTTCTTCTCCTCTCCTCTCTCTTTTTTTCTTTCTTCTCCCTCTCTCTCTTTCTCTCTGTTTTTTCTTTTTTTCTTTCCTTTTTTCTACACTAATTGTGTATCTAAAGCAGAATGGCACCAGGAGATTTGTAACAGATTTGTTCTAAAGTTCCAAACTGATTTGAAAAAAGGTATTGTCTCGGTGTTCTTTCATAATGGGCCTTAGAATCTGTTTCATTTTAGAGTTGATGACCAACTTAGTTCTTGACAACTACAGAATTTATTAGGATGAAGTTTTCTGGACTTGAATTAGTTTTATTCCTCTTTCTGTTCAAAGCAACTTGGTCTAGGAAAGCAAAACCATGTTGTTTTGCTTTTTTAAAATATATTTGTTTATTTTAAAGTTAAATATAAAATAAGAAAAAACAAAATCAAAAAAGACAGAAGAAAGGGGAAAAAAAATTGTCATTGTTATGTGTCCAGCAGAACATCAGGGAGGATTCAAAATATATAACAATAAATTTTCATTTCAAGAAAACATATATAAAAATAGAAGACAATGTATTTATAACTATTCATTTTTTCTTTGCTTCCTTGTAGAAATTTTTTTATTCTGCTGGGTATTTTTTACTTTATTCTTTTTTTCCACCTTCCTCCCCCCACATAACCCAAGCTATATTCATATATATAGTCATATATACGTGTGTATATATGTATATATACATATATAATATATATAAATACATATGTGTAGGTAAATATATATATATAAAAACACATAAATATATTTATATATATATTTACCTACACACATGTATTTATTTACCTACACACAGTATACATATATTTATTTATATAAACATATAGATACATCAGCATACATATATGCATACATGCATACATGCATATATACATATATCTAAAACAATATTAATATGGCTAATATAATGTAGATTTTTCTCTTGAAATTTTTTATAGTTTGACTTTGTCTGAGATCAACTACCCTACTTTTTCTTTCCTAATAAACTCTACTCCTGATCATTATTATTGTGTTTATGTATATCTCTTATTTCCTTTCCCTGCTAATTTTTCTGCTTTACTTCCAACCATTAACTTTCCTTGCTATTACTTACCTTACCTGCCACCCCTCTCTCATGTATCCTTTTCTTCCCTTCTCTCTTCATCCTTTCCCTCCCTTTTTATCCCATTCCCATTAATCCATTTACCCTCCTATATCCTATCTTATTCTATTTACTTTCCTCTTATTGTTTTAATAGATTTTGGAGGGTGCTAGACCCTTCTTGGTGTATATGTGTGTGTGTGTGTTTTGAGCATACTGTTTTAACAGTCATATAATGATTATTTAAGATAATATCTACTTATTTTAGGGGTATTCTCACATCTCCTATGTTAGTATATGTTCATAGGATTTAGGAACTTCTTTTTCTCTTACTAGATCTTGCTGAAAATTTTAATTTAATTTATTGAAATTTCATTTAGTGCTTAGTCCTCTCAGGAAAATACTTTGTCCAAGACTTTGGTCATATCAGAATAAAACTGCATGTTAAATTAATAGCCAATTTGTTATGATGCCAGGTATTAAAATATAGCAAAATGTTGGTAAATGTTAACATGTTAGTAAATTAATAATATGAAGGAAAAATTTAATTTTTAAAAATTTTACAAGCAAACTCAAATGTAAAATCTCATTACTTTAATTTTAAAACATATGATTAATATATGTATATTAAACATTTATTCATATATCTGGGTTTCCAGCAAACATGCTACATAATACAACTAATAAATCATGTAAATCACAAATGTTAATGGGTAAAATAGCATTTGGAAAATTAAATAGAGGTTAAATCCTGTAGCAATAAATTTTACTACAAAAAAGTTTCTGTATGACAAAAGGATTTCTAGACCCTTATTAATACCTGCTTCTCCTTATAATCCAGTATGACAAAATCACAATATGCTAAAAAAAATTTGCATAATAAGATTTGACCTGTATTTGATCTTGTAGCAGCTTATCCACATTGTAGGCATACAACCTAGCAGAAAATAAGTCATTTCATAATTCTAGCTTTTGTAAACCCATTTTTAAAGGGAATTAACCAAAATTTTCCAGGTTAAAAAAAATGATACTTGAAGTAGATATGCTATTTCAGGGCAAATGTCAGGGTCTTTGATGATCAAATTCAAGAACAATGGACTTGCATTGAAGACTTGCCAGTAGTTGCCTGCTGGCAACACAATTCCTCTATTGCCTTCAGGAACCAAATGAACTTTTTGATCTAAGTTTTTATAATATATTTAAAACTGTTATATGTTCTGTTTGGTTAAATGGTGTTGAAATGTTCAAAGGTGGAAAAAAGATTTGGTGCCTTTAAGGAACATCTGGCAGTAGTTAAGTTATAAAATGATGAGAACATAAGAGGTGGGTGCTGAATGGGTCAAGAGATATAAAGCAGGAAAAAAGTACTTAATGTATTTTCATTTGGGGGAAGATTTTAGAGAGCTTTGAGGCAAAGCACACAAAAATGATGTGTTGGCAAAGGAGTAAGAATACTAAGATTCACTCCACTTTTTCCCTGTGTAACTTTGGACATGATAACTTAACCTCCCTGTACCTCTGTCTCTTTATCTATAAAATATGGCAGTTGGACTAGATTTTCTCTAATGTACTTTTGGACAGTTTTTAAATGCTATATTCCTATTAGCTCTTAGCATTAGAACAGGTGTATTGTTTCATAGAGAGAAATTAAGTCATTTATCTGCTCAGTAAAAAAAAAAATAGTAGCTATTTCATATTAATAAGACATGGACATTCCAAATACAGAATTTTTAAATGTGAGTTCTGTTAAGTGATCATTAACTTTGTCAATGAAAAACAAATGTTCTTAAAATATTAAAGAAAACAAATTATAAGTAATGAGAATTGAATGGCAAGTTTAGTGACAGGAATTTGAATTTATAAACGGGGATTTATATTTCTGTTGGTTCTTGCTATGAAATTGGCAAAATTAAACAAATTAATGAAAAAGGTGCTAAAGGAAGGAGTATGTGACTATAGAGTTGTTGAGACACAAGGAAGGAAGCTTAGTGCAGCTATCAAGGTGTGAAGAGGTGACAAAGGCTAATAAGGACTTTTAAAAAGTTTCAATGCATTAAAATATTTGGAGATCAAGCTCCCAAAGCTTAGAAATAAACTTGCAGAGACTCAATTGCAAAGTGTTCCTAAACAAATAAAGAACAAGTTGTTAATTCTCCTTGAAACTGGAAGAATATTTGGTTTGACAATTTGACAGTTTTGTTGCTGTTGTCATGTTTATGATTCCATGGACAACTGTGTTCATAGGGTTTTCTTGCAAAGATACTGGAGTAGTTTGCCTTTTCCTTCTTCAGTAAAGTGACAGTATAATCAAAGTTAATATACAGTTTTAATGCTCTGCCAATCAAACTATCCAAAGAGAGAAAATGTAGAAATTGATAAAATAATAACAAAACCCATTTGTTGAAATAAAAGGTCTAGAATATCAAGGGGAAAAGATGAAGGGAGAATAGCCATTTCAGATCTCAAACTGTATTGTAAAGCAGCAGTCATCAAATCTATATGGTATCAGTTTAAAAATAGAAAAGTTGATCCATGAAAAAGGAGAAATTGAACAAAGAACAAATAATGGAACTCTGTCACACAGTGTTTGATAAACCTAAAACCATAAATTTGGGAAATAACTTCTTATTTGATAAGAATTAATAGGAAAATTGAAAAGCAGAATATTACAAAATTGCAAACAAATAAGACTCCAAAGCAAACCCAAAGATCCCAACTTTTGGGATAAGAATTCATTATTTGACAAAAACTGCTGGGAAAACTGGAAATTAGTCTGGCAGAAACTAGGCATGGACCCACATTTAACACCACATACTAAGATAATATCAAAATGGGTCCATGATTTTGGCATAAAGAATGAGATCATAAATAAATTAGAGGAACATAGGATAGTTTTATCTCTCAGACCTGAGGAGGAGGAAGGAATTTGTGACCAAAGGAGTACTAGAGATCATTATTGATCACAAAATAGAAAATTTTGATTACATCAAATTAAAAAGGTTTTGTACAAACAAAACTAATGCAAACAAGATTAGAAGGGAAGTAACAAATTGGGAAAGGTTCTGATAAAGGCTGCATCTCCAAAATATACAGAGAATTGACTTTAATTTATAAGAAATCAAGCCATTCTCCAATTGATAAATGGTCAAAGGATATGGACAGTTTTCAGATGATGAAATTGAAACTATTTCCACTCATATGAAAGAGTGTTCCAAATCACTATTGATCAGAGAAATGCAAATTAAGACAACTCTGAGATACCACTACACACCTGTCAGATTGGCTAAGATGACAGGAACAAATAATGATGAATGTTGGAGGGGATATGGGAAAATTGGGACACTGATGCATTGTTGGTAGAGTTGTAAAAGAATCCAATCATTCTGGAGAACAATCTGGAATTATGCCCAAAAAATTATCAAACTATGCATACCCTTTGATCCAGCAGTGCTACTACTGGGATTATATCCCAAGGAAATACTAAAGAAGGGAAACGGATCTGTATGTGCCAAAATGTTTGTGGCAGCCCTTTTTGTAGTGGCTAGAAGCTGGAAGATGAATGGATGTCCATCAATTGGAGAATGGTTAGGTAAATTATGGTATATGAATGTTATGGAATATTATTGTTCTGTAAGAAATGACCAACAGGGTAAATACAGAGAGGCTTGGAGAGACATCAACTGATGCTGAGTGAAACGAGCAGAACTAGGAGATCGTTATACACTTCAACAATGATACTGTATGAGGATGTATTCTGATGGAAGTGGATATCTTCAACATAGATAAGACAGAATCAGCAACACCCAGAAAAGGAACACTGGGAAATGAGTGTAAACTGTTAGCATTTTTTGTTTTTCTCCCCAGATTATTTTTACCTTCTGAATCCAATTTTTCCTTTGCAACAACAACAATGTAAAGGTCTGGTCGTCTGCTGTCTCAACTCTGATCTAGGCTAGCCTTGACTAACTCCTTGCCCTCCTGCCCTCCTCTTTTATCCTAGCAGAGATTGTAGTGAGAACTCAACAGGGCTTGTGAGAAACACTTAAACCAATGAACTTGCTCCCTCAGAATTCCAAAGGTATAAACTCCCTTTAAAGGCCTGAACCAAAGATATGAAATCTGAGCCAGAGAACTGTCCAGACAACCTGAGTTCTCACCTTGTAATCCTAACACAACAACAACAAAATTCGGTTCTGCACATATATATTGTACCTAGGATATACTATAACATATTTAATATGTATGGGAATGCCTGCCATCTAGGGGAGGGGGTGGAGGGAAGGAAGGGAAAAATTCGGAACAGAAGGGAGTACAAGGGATAATGTTGTAAAAAATTGCCTATGCATATGTACTGTCAAAAAATGTTAAAATTATAAAATTAATTTAAAAAAACCCAAAAAACAGGCTGAGTTTGAGATGACTATAAATCTGTTTAAAATGTCCAAATGGCAGTTGATAATGTCTGACTGGTGTTCAGGAGACTAGGTTAGACATGTTGATATGGAAGTCATTAATATAAGATGATAATTATACAAATGGGAATTGATGAGGAGACGAACAATTGTCATAGTAAAATAAAAATTAAATTTCACCTTAAAAAAAAAAATAAGACTCCAAAGAAGAGCTCTGAAGGGTCATCATATTTCCTTCCTCCAGCTACCCTCCCCTGCTGTCACATATACACATTCCCTTGCAAACATGGGAAGTTAATGGATGTGGAACATTGCATATATTTTTATATTTTGGGAATATAATGATTGCTTTTGCTGCATTTTTTATCTTCTGCTTTTTAATTTTTCCCCTTAAAAATCTTTTTCTTTTTTTTTTTTTTAACATTGGAGAGAGTACAGAGAAAATTTTAGGTGAAGTAAAAACAAAAGGTTATCAAATATTTCCTTTTAAAAGGTTTTTAGAAATTTAAAAAGTATAAACACCCAAAAATAAGGTTTTTTTTATCTCAGTAAGAAAAATTTTGTAATCATTTGACAAACATTTATTGTCTACTATGTGATAGATATTAGGGATAGAAATGTAATATATTTTCTACTCTTTTTATGATAATTTTTTGTTACAAAGTTAATCATTAATAAACATTTTTTAAGTTTCTCATAAGAATTTGTTTTGTTTTTTAAATTTTTATTTTTTCCACTTACATATAAAAAACAACTTTTTTGTTATGTGTACGTTAATTTTTTTTCATATTGTGCAATATGTTGGGAGAGAAAAATCAGAACAAAAGGGAAAAACCACGAGAGAAAGAAAAAAGAAGAAAAAAAAGTGAACATAGAATGTGTTCATTTACATTCAGTCTCCATAGTTCTCTCCCTGGACGTGGATATTGTTTTCCATCCAAAGTTTAATGGGATTCCCTTGGATCACTGAACTGCTGAGAACCAAGTCTATCATAAGCTATCATCATACATTCTTGCTGCTACTTTGTACAGTGTGTTCCTGGCTTTGCTTGTTTCACTTAGCATTGGTTCATGTAAATCTTTCCAGGCCTTTTTAAAATCAGCTTGTTCATCATTTTTTATAGAACAATAATATTCCATTACTTTCATATATCAAAGCTTATTCAGCCATTCCCCAATTGGTGGACAACTATTTATTTTTAAATTCTTTGACACCACAAAAAAGAGCTGCTACAAACATTTTTTCCCATGTAGGTCCTTTTCTTTTTTTATGATCTCTTTGAGATATAGACCCAGTGGTGGTGGCACTGCTGGATTAAAGGCTACACAGTTTTATATTCCTTTGTGCATAGTTCCAAATTCCTCTCCAGAATGGTTGGATACATTTCACAACTCCTTCAACAATGCATCAGTGTCCCAGTTTTCCCACATCCCCTCCAACATTTGTCATCATGTTTTTCTGTCATTGTAGCCAATCTGATAGGTATGAGGAGATAACCTCAGAATTATTTTAATTTGCATTTCTCTAATTTAGAGCATATTTTTATATAATGATAGATAGCTTTAATATTTTTTTCATTTGAAAAATGTCTCTGTTCAAATAATTTGACCATTTATTAATTGGGGAATGACTTATATCCTTACAGTTCTTTATATATTTCAGAAATGAGGCCTTTATTAGAAACATTGGCTGTGACATTTTTTTCCCTAGCTTTGGCCTTCCTTTCTAATCTTGTTTGTGTTGGTTTTGTTTGTGCAAAACTTTTTTAATTTAATGTAATAAAAATTGTCCATTTTGCATTTCATAATGTTCTTAAGTTCTTCTTTGGCCATAAAATCCTCCCATTTCCAAATATAGTAAGCTATCCCATGCTCTGATAATTTGCTTAGAGTATTATCCTTTATGCCCACATCATATAACTCATTTAGACCGTATTTTGTCCTGAAGTGTGAGATGTAGATCTATACTGAGCTTCTGACATATTACTTTCCAGTTTTCCCAGAAATTTTTGTGAATGAGTGATTTTTTATCCCAGAAGCTGGAGTTTTGGAGTTTTAAAATACTATAATATATAGTTACTAAATATTGTGTTATATGTATTTAATCTATTCCATTGATATGTCATTCTGTTTTTTAGATAGTACCATAAGTTTTTGATGACTGCTGTTTTATAATAGAATTTTAGGTCTGGGACTGCTAGGCCATCATCCTTTGTATTTTTTTTTTTTATTAATTCCCTTGATATTATTGACCTTTCTTTCATATGAATTTTGTCATCATTTTTTCTAGTGTTATAAAATGTTTTTGGCACTTTGATTAGTGTGGCCCTGAACAAGTAGATCAATTTAGGTAGAATTGTCATTTTTAGTACATTAGCTTGGCTTAGCCATAAGCAATTGATATTTTTCCAGTTGTTTAGATCTGACTTTATTTGTGTGAAAAGTGTTTTGTAATTGCATTCATATAATTCCTGGGTTTGTCTTAGGAGTTTAGACACCCAAATATTTTTATTTTGTGTACAGTTATTTTAAATAGAATTTCTCTTCCTATTTCTTATTGCTGATCTTTGTTAATAACATATATAAATGCTAATGATTGTGTAGGTTTATTTTATATCTTGCCACTTTGCTAAAGCTGTTAATTGTTTCAAGTAGGTTTTGGGATGATTCTTTAGGATTTTCTAAGTATATAATATCATCTGCAAAGATTAATAGTTTTATCTCATCCCTGCCTATTATAGTTCCTTTAATTTCTTTGTCTTATTACTAATATATCTGATATAATATTGAATATTGATAATGTGTTTCACTCCTGATCTTACTGAGAATGCATCTAGCTTTTCCCTATTACAAAGAATACTTACTGATGGTTTTAGATATATGTTTAAATTTGGGTTTTTTCTTTTCTTTTTTTAATCAACTTAACCAAAGGTTTGTTTTGTTGGTTTTTTTCCCTAAAACTTAATTTTTTTAGTTAGTTCAATAGTTTTCTTAATTTTAATTTATTAACCTCTCCTTTGATTTTCAAATTTGGTGTTTAATTGCAGTTTTTAAAAATTTGTTCTTTTTCTAGCTTTTTTAGTTGCATGCTCAATTCATTGATCTCCTCTTTATTTTATTCATATAACTATTAAAGATAGAAAATTTCCCCTAAGAACTGCTTTGGCTGCATGCCATAGATTTTGGTATGTTGTCTCATTATTGTCATTCTCTTAGATGAAATTATGATTTGTTGTTTCACTTATTCATTCTTTAGAATTTGATTATTTAATTTCCAATTGGATTTTAGTCTATCTCTAGCTCTTTAATGAATGTAATTTTTATTGCATCATGATTTGAAAGGGAAGCGTTTATGATTTCTGCTTTTCTGCATTTGATGGTGAGGTTTTTATGCACTAATACCTGGTCAATTTTTTGTGTAGGTGTTGTGTACTCCTGAAAAATAGGTATATCTCTATTCAGTTTTCTCCAGAGAGCTACCATATATTAAATTCCCTAAGATTCTGTTAACCTCCCCAGTTTCTTTCCTATTTATTTTGTGATTAGATTTATCTAATTCTTAAAGAGAAAGGAGGAGGTCTCCCATCTGTATAATTTTGCTGTCTATTTTTTTCCTGTAACTAGCTTACCTTCTCTTAAGAATGTTGATGTTGTGCCATTGCAAATACATTTAGTATCAATAGTACTTCATTGTTGGGATCAGAATTGCCCCACCCCTTTACTTTTTTTTGCTTCAGTTAAAGCATAATATATGCTTTATAATATATGGAGCAGACTCCAGTCTTTTACCATTACTTTGTATGTATCTCTGTTTCAAATATATTAAAATGTAAACAATATATTGTAGGATTCTGATTTTTAATCCACTTTGCTATATGCTTCTTTTTTGTGGGAGAGTTCATCCCATTCACATTCACAGTTATGATTACCAGCTGTGTATTTCCCTCAATCCTATTTTCCCCTTGTATACTTTTGTTCTTTCTCCCCCTACCCCATCCCTTCTTAGTAGAATTTTGTTTCTGACCCACCCCATCCTCAAGCCTGCCCTCCCTTCTATCACCCCTCCTCCATTCTCTTACCTTTTTCTCCTACTGTTTATGCCCTCCTTTCTATCCAGCTCCTCCCATTTTCCCCCTTTCTCCACCTACGTCCTTATGGAGTAAGATAAAATTCTATTTCCAATTAAATAAATGTTATTCCTTCTTTGAGTCAAAACAGATGAGATTAAGCCTCAGGCAATGCTCATCCACCTCCCTTTTTTTCCCCTCTATTGTAATAGGTCTTTTGTGCCTCTTCACATTATCTAATTTATCCATTTTACTTCCTCTTTCCTTTTCTCTTTTCCACCCCTTAATGTATTTTTCTTTGATATCATCAGATCGAAGTCATTTCTCATCCACACTCTCCATGCATGTATGCTCCCTCTAACTACCCCAATAACAGATACAGTTCTCAAGAGTTAAAGACATCATTTTCCCATCTAGGGTTGCAAACAGTTTAATCTTTAAATAACATATATTTTTCCCTGTTCACCTTTCTATGCTTCTCTTGAGTCCTGTATTTGAAGATCAAATACTCTGTTTAGTGCTAGTTTTTTCAAAAGAAATGATTGAAAGTCTCTTACTTTATTGAAGATCCATCTCCTCCATTAAAAGATAATGCTTAGTCTTACTAAGTAGTTGATTCTTGATTATAATCCCAGGTCCTTTGCCTTTTGGAATATTGTATTCCAGGTCCTCTTATCCTTTTTCTATGTATACATATTTATGCAGTTATCTTGCTGCAGAAGAAAAATCAGATCATACAGGAAAAAGTGAGAAAGAAAACAAAATGCAAGCAAACAACAACAAAAACAGTGAAAATACTATGTGTGAACTACAGTCAGTTCCTACATTCCTCTCTTTGGGAATAGATGGCTGTCTTCATTACAAGAACATTGGAACTGGTCTCAATCATCTCATTGTTGAAGAGAGCCACGTCTATCAGAACTTCATCATATAATCTTGTTGCCATGTACAATGATCTCCTATTTCTGCTCATTTCACTCAGCATCAATTCATGTAAGTCTTTCCAGAACACCCTGAAATCATCCAGCTGGTTATTTTTTACAGAACAATAATATTTCATAACATTCATACACCACAATTTATTCAGCCATTCTCCAATTGATGAACATCCATTCAGTTTCCACTTTCTTGCCACTACAAAGAGAACTGCCACAAACATTTTTGCACATGTGGGTCCCTTTCCCTCCTTTAAGATCTCTCTGGGATATAAGCCCAGTAGAAACACTGCTATGGAGTAAGATAAAATTCTATTTCCAATTAAATAAATGTTATTCCTTCTTTGAGTCAAAACAGATGAGATTAAGCCTCAGGCAATGCTCATCCATCTCCCTTTTTTTCCCCTCTATTGTAATAGGTCTTTTGTGCCTCTTCACATTATCTAATTTATCCATTTTACTTCCTCTTTCCTAAGTCAAAGGGTATGCAGTTTGATAACTCTTTGGGTATGGTTCCAAATTGCTCTCCAGAATGGTTGGATCTGTTTACAATGAATCAGTGTCCCATTTTTCCCACATCCATTCCAACATTTGTTTTTATCTTTTCCTGTCGTCTTAGCCAATCTGAGAGTTCTGTAGTGATACCTCAAATTTGTCTTTATTTGCATTTAGTTGATCGGAGTGATTTAGAACATCTTTTCATATGACTAAAAATGATTTTAATTTCTTCATTTGAAAATTGTTCATATCCTTTGACCAATAATCAATTGGAGAATTGCTTGGATTCTTATTTGAGTCAATTCTGTATATATTTTTGAAATGAGGCCTTTATCAGAACCCTTAAATGTAAAAATGTTTTCCCAATTTATTGTGTCCGTTCTAATCTTGTCTGTATTAGTTTTGTTTGTACAAAAACTTTTAAATTTAATATAATTAAAATTGTCTATTTGGTGTTTAATTAGGAGTTCCAATTCTTCTTTGGTCACAAATTCATTTCTTCTCCACAGATCTGAGAGGTAAACTCTCCTAAATTCTTCCACTTAGCTTATAATATCCTGGTATATGCTGTTAAGTATGGGTCAATGCCTAGTTTCTGCCATACTAGTTTCCACTTTTCCCAGCAGTTTTTGTCATTTAGTGAGTTCTTACCCAAAAGCTGGAGTCTTTGGGTTTGTCAAACCCCTCTGATCCTCTGAAGCTGCCAGATCCTGGGTAATCCAGACTGTTGTTTCTTGTTATTTGATTTGTTTTTGTTTTGTTTTGTTGGCATCTTGGTAGTATTTTTTTCCTTGAGATTATAGTTCTGGAGTTTTGCAACAATGTTTCTTCTAGTTTTTCTTTTGGTATCTCTTTCCAGAGGTGATGGTTGTATTATTTCAGTGACTATTTTTGCCTTCTGGTTCTAGTATATTAAGGAAGTTTTACTTGGTGATCTCTTGAAGAATGCTATCCAGGCTTTTTTTTTTGGGGGGGGGGGTGTTGTGGCCTTCAGGTAGACCAATAATTTTAAAATTATCTCTCCTGGATCTAGTTTCCAGGTCAGCTATTTTGTCAATGTGGTACTTATATTTCTTTCCTTTTTTTTTTTTTTTTTTTTCATTCTTTTAAGGTTTGTTTGACTAATTGTTGATATCTCATAAAGTCATTAGCTTCCATTTCCCTGGTTTTAATTTTTTAATATTTTATTTTCTTCAGTTAGCTTTTGTATCTCCTTTTCCATTTGATTAATCCTACTTTTCAAGATGTTTTCTTCAGTGGTTGTTTTTTTTTTTTTTTTTTTTTTTTTTTTTTGCATTTAGCCAATTGTATTTTTTCATTTTCCAGTTTTCCTTCTACCTCTTTTATTTTCCTTTTAAAATCCTTTATGAGCATTTCCAAGAAGCCTCTTTAGGCTTGATGCCAATTCATATTACTTTCTGAGATTTCCCATGTGGGGGCATTTTGTCCTCATCTGAGTTGGTCTTTTAGTTTTCCCTATCACCATAGCATCTTTCTATGGTTAAGGTTCTTTCCTTTCTTGCTCATTTTCTTTCTTTCTTTCAATTTTTAAGCATGCTCTCTGCTCCTGGGCATTATCTCCTAAGAATCTTGAACAGCTCTGAGGTTTGACTTGAATTCAAGCCCAGGAGCCCCTTGTATTTGGTGTCTTGGCAATTTGTCTTCTGCACTGGGACTGGGGGCTGTCCCACTAGTCTGTTTTGCAACTGAGCAGGACCAAGAGTCTCAGTTGCTTATCTTCTGTGATTTAAGACCCTGCCATTGGTTTTCCCAGACTTTGTCTGAGATGGGCTGAATATCTCTTTCATGTCAGTGAAACTGACTTTCCTTGAAGTCCTTCTAATCTGTTTCAAGCTGGAGAATGGTTTCATTTGTGAAATTATATTCAAAGGTTTGATTTCATGTGGTTTTCAAGGGAAACTGGGGAAGCTTGAGCAGCTTCCTGGCTTCAATCTCATCTTGGGACTGTTGCCCAGAACTCTTATATTTTCTACTTTCAAAGAACTTGTATTTTATATACAAGATGAGAACATATGTAAGTATATCAGAGTTTAAATAAAAAAGAAAATTAATACAAATAAAGGAGAGAGATATGATAGCAACTGGGAAAATCAGGAAAGGTTTTATTTTTAACTAAAAAAAATAATTTATTGCAATTATAGAATTATCATTATTATATGTTCACTACTCATCTCTTTAATGAGCTATTCTAGAATTTTTCAAAAGTAGAAGTAAATCTCACTCATTCTCTTTAAAGTTTACATTCTTTTACTTTAAAATTTTGTTTTTCATTGAGGCAATATTTGTCTTTCTCCAGAAAATCTTATGGAAATTCTTAACTTTCATGAATTTTCAAACATCACATCCTTCATACTTCTTTTTTTTTCATGTTAAACATGTTAAAGTGTATCTTAAATACAACATATGTGTACATATTTATACAGTTCTCTTGTTGCACAAGAAAAATCTGATTTAGAAAGGTAAAAATAGCCTGGGAAGAAAAACAAAAATGCAAGCAGTCCACACTCATTTCCCAGTGTTCTTTTCACTGGATGTCGCTGGTTCTGTTCATCACTGATCAGTTGGAACTGAATTGGATTTTCTCATTGCCAAAGATATCCACTTCCATCAGAATTGATCCTCATATAGTATTATTGTTGAAGTATATAATGATTTCCTAGTTCTGCTCATTTCATGTAAGTCTCTCCAGGCCTTTCTGAAATCATCCTGTTGGTCATTTCTTACAGAACAATAATATTCCATAGCATTCATATACCATAAGTTACTCAGCCATTCTCCAATTGATGGGCATCCCTTCAGTTTCCAGTTTCTGGTCACTATGAAAAGGGCTGCCACAAACATTTTTGCACATACAGGTCCCTCAAAAAAGGTTTAATATAGACGTTTGTTCTTGAGCTGAATCTTGAAGGAAGAATTCTGTGAGGCAGAATTGTAAAGGGGGATATTAGAGGCATAAGATGCAAAGAGATAAAGAAAAGAACAAAGGACAAAACTTAAGTTAACACTTATATTTAGAAAAAATAATATGGATGAGAGAGGCCAAGAAAGGAATGATCAGTAAGGTAGAAGAACCAGGAGAGAATGAAGTCACCAAAATTCAGAGTAGAATATAACCAGGAGGAGAGAGCAGTCAACAAGGTCCAATAGAGCAGAGGTCAAGAAAAATAAAACTTTGTGAAAAGATCATTGGATTTGGCAATTAATGGATATTGGAGATTTCCGTTAAGTAATGAGGTCACAAACCACATTACAAAGGGCAATGTCAGGTGTGAGTGAGTGAAAGAGAGAGGAGCAATGGGTGTAGTTGGGATTTTTCTAGAGTTTGAGAAAGAAAAAAAAAAAATATTCAAACGGTGTATACCCTTTGACCCAGCAGTGTTATTACTGGGCTTATATTATATCCCAAAGAGATCTTAAAGAAGGGAAAGGGATCTGTATGTGCAAGAATGTTTGTGGCAGCTCTCTTTGTGATGGCCAGAAACTGGAAACTATGTGGATGCCCATCAATTGGAGATTGACTGAATAAATTGTGGTATGTGAATATTATGGAATATTTTTATTCTATAAGAAATGATCAACAGGAGGGTTTCAGAAAGGCCTGGAGAGACTTGCATGAACTGATGCTGAGTGAAATGAATAGGACCAGGAGATCGTTGTGTACTTCAACAACAATACTGTATGATGATCAATTCTGATGGATGTGGCCATTTTCAACAATGAGATGAACCAAATTAGTTCCAATAGAGCAGTAATGAACTGAACCAGCTACACCCAGCGAAAGAACTCTGGCAGATGACTATGAACCACTACATGGAATTCCCAGTCCCTCTGTTTTTGTCCACCTGCATTTTTTATTTCCTTCACAGGCTAATTGTACACTATTTCAAAATCTGATTCTTTTTGAACAGCAAAACAACTGTTTAGACATGCATATATATATTGTATTTAATTTATACTTTAACATATTTAACATGTATTGGTCAGCCTACCATCTGGGGTGGGGGAAGGAGGGGAAAAATTAGAACAAAAGGTTTGGCAATTGTCAATGTTGTAAAATTACCCATGCATATATCTGGTGAATAAACTATTAAAATATTTTTAAAAAGAAAAGAAAAGAAACTTTTAAAAAAAGAAAAGAGAAGAAAAGATTCTGAATAGAGTGGAGTGAAGTTTTAGGGACTTTTTTTGGAGTTCTTTGTTGTATTTAAGATGGGGAGACATGATTGTGTTTAAAGGCAAAAGGGGATCATAAAGGACACTAGAGGAAGACAGCAGTTTTAGAAGTAGAGAACTGAGGATGAGGTGTAGGATACTGATTGAGAGTAGATGAAAATAGGGCAGGATGGTGCCACTGGGTGGTTTGTGGTGATTCACCTAGACATTCATAGCCACGAGGAACCTAGCAAATCTTAAAAAGTAATACAAAGTCACTTTTTGGCCAAAAGTTTTTAATCCATGCTGACTTCACTCTGGCCAACCTCCATCCCTGTTCTTCATAGGAACTTTAAACTCCATCCCTGGGCTTGTAGGTATCCTTTCATTTTTATATTGTCTGGAACCAGGGCTCTTTTGTGTACATATTGGCAAGTTACTTCAAATCTCATTCTTAGTGCTCTCTTTATCCTCCCTTTCCATCTCTTTTATGTGTCTTTTCCCCATTTGAATGTAAGCTCCTTGGGGACTTCCTTGTTTGCTTCTTAGTTATGTCCCCAGTGCACACTGCCTGAAATATAACAAGAATTTAATAAATATTTTAATTACCTAGTTATCTAAGTCTTGAACAAAAATAACTGAAGACCATCAGGAACTTAGAGCTATGATGGTTGCCTTGAATAACAACAGATAGCCCAAATTCCACATACTTACTCAAGCAAAAATCTAAATATACCCACAGACTAAATGTTCTTCCAAGAAATTCAGTAAGACAGTATAGTAAATGACTTTCACCCAAGAATTGCACCAAAAAAAATCACCCAGAATCCCACGAGCTATTATTGTTCATGGAAAGAAAACCTTCTAGCAAAGCCAGTGCCAGTGAAAGCTAGCAGCCTTCTAAAGCAACCAGAGATGATATAGAGATATATAGCTTGCAAGATTCTCTATCTGGAGGCAGCATGGAGAGCTTTCCTGAGAATGTACCAATATGGTCAAAAATCCACAGGGTGGACCTTAGAAGCCCCTAGGAACACAACCACCAATATGTGTTTGGCAAGATTTAGAATGGATCATTCTAAAGCTCTGTACCTAGTCATCAGGCAGCATGGGGGGTGGGGGGGGGGGGAGATAGTACTAATGATCCATAAGGGACTTAACCCTGTGAAGTGGAGGTCAGTTCAGGAACTTAAATGACTTAAGTGGAGACCAAGCATGGTTAAGCAACCCACCAGAAGCACACCTAAGGTGGGGGCCTCCTCCTGACATAAAACCCCAGTTTAAGAACTAAAGCTGGAGAAATGAGTTAAACCAAAGAAGCTAGACTAAAGAATATCCAGATCCAGAAATGACAAAATTCCAAACCCGTATGAGAGAGTTAATACCATAACAACTTCAAGCAGAAACTACTGGGAAGAAATAGATTTTACATAAAAATTACATGATGCCTTATAGAAATTAAGTAAAAAATTTAAAAATGAATTCAAAGTTCTATAGGAAAGAATTGGAAGATAATATAAATTACTCCGAAAAAACCTAATAAACATTACATATTTCCTGAAAATTAGATCAAACAAAATTCTATTAAAGTTATTGAATAGGGATCTGACATGGTGAAATTTGTGCTTTTGGAAAATTATTTTAGCAGCTGGAATGGAGGATATTCTAATAGAATATCTGAACAAATAGACCAAATATCAACCTGTTGCAACAATCCAGGCATGAGGAAATGAGCACCTGTTCTAGGGTGATAGCAGTGTAAGAAGAGAGAAGGGAGTATATTGGAGGAAAGCTCTGGGGCTGGTGTTAAGAAGATCTGAGTTTAAATCTGGCCTCTGATACTTGCTAACTGTGTGACTTTAGCCCTTACCCTGTCTACCTCAGTTTCCTTATTTGTAAAATGAACTGGAGAAAAAAAAAATGTTACTCTAGTAACTTTGTCAAGAAAACCCCAAATGGAGTCACGAACATTCAGAGATGACTGAAACAACTAAACAATCATAAATTTTTAATTTCTTGTTGTATATTCAAGGATATATTTCTAGTAAATGTTTAACATCTAGTCTCTCTGAAGAAAAAAAAAAAATAGTCTGCTCATATATTTTAGCCAATTTCTAAGGTGTTAAACACTCATACTAAAATTTAATTCATAGGCAAGTCAGAACTGCTTCCAGCAATTTTGTTGTTTTATTGTGTCTGCTTTTTTATGACTGCATTTAGAGTTTTCTTGGCAAAGATACAGATGAGGAAACTGAGGAAGTGACTTTTTCAGGGTCACAGAGCTGGTAAATATCTGAGATTAGATTTGAACTCATGTCTTCCTGACTCCAAGCCCAGTATTTTACTTACCACACCTCCTTAGTTGCCCACGTCTGCAGTTGCTGTCAAAGAAATAAGTGTAGTGGGATCCTATAGCTACCACATTACATTGTAATCAGCCAACCAAGAAACCATTTCAAGCAATATTTAATAAACACTTCCAAACTTAATTAGCAAAAACTTTCATGCTGGTTCTACAAACCTCAGATAAGAATCTGGTTTTTATAATTATATCGAGAATAGCACTTGCCATTCATCTATAGGGTGGATAAAAGAATTCTATCACCAAATATAGGGAAGAGAGAACATTTGGTGATAGAATTTCTTTGAAAATAGTTCTTTTAGGGGCAGCTAAGTGGCACAGTAGATAGAGTACTAGCCCTGAAATCAGGAGGACCTGAATTCAAATTTGGCTTCAGAATTTTATACTTCTTAACTTGTGACCTTGGGCAAGTCACTTAACCCCAATTGCTGTAGCAAAAAAAAGAAAAAGGAAAAGGAAAATAGTTCTTTTTCTTCTTCCTTTATGATATTTAGACATAGAGACCAATGACAACTCCTCCTTTCTGTTCCACTGCTCTGAGTTCAGTCTTTTTATTTTTTTCCTTTAATCATATCTACTTCTTTGTGACCCATTTGGGATTTTGTTGGCAAAGATACTAGAGAGCTTTGCTATTTCTTTCTTCAGCTCATTTTACAAATGAGGAAACTCATTTAAGTGACTTTTCCAGGGTCATATAGCTAGTAAGTATCTGAGGCCACATTTGAGCTCAGGAAGATAAGTCTTTCTGGCTCTAGGCTCTTCTTGACCACTGTGCCACTTGACCATCCTTTACTGTCCAAATATTCTCTCAATGGAGCATCAAACCTAAATGACTCATTCATTACAGCATATTATTCATATAGCTTATTAGTGCTCAGAAAAGTATTATATTTAGCAGCAGTATATAAAACAGGAAGGTAACTGTTAAATTAATCATCTTTAACAAGCATTTATTAAGAACTTACATGTCAGATATTGTGCTATGCTCTAGAGATTCAAAGAAAAGCAAAAGAGGTATATGCTAATGATCTAAATATATTATATATAATATGATATTAAATAGACTTTTCTCCCTCAACATTTAGTAGATCCATGTACTCTAGTTTTGGGGAAGAATTAGACAGTTTGAAAAACTTTATCCTTATGAGACAATAGAACAGATTTAAATAGCAAAAGTCAAGATTTAGGCAAAAGAGCCATATTGTTAAGCTAAAAAACATTTGTTCTTTGTTCTTTCTATTTCTATTTCTTGAAATACATCATAACTGGGGCAGCTAGATGGTGCAGTGTATAGAGCACCAACCCTGAAGTCAGCAGGATCTGAGTTCAAATTTGGTCTCAGAAATTTAACACTTCCTACATGTATGACCTTGGGCAACTCACTTAACCTCAATTACCTCAACCAAGAAAAAAAATACATCATAACTTTTTAGTTGATATTTTGGTAGTGAAAATATAATGACTCCAAGTTTAATAGATAGCTGCCAGTTTTTTTAAATTCTCATTTTCAGTCAATTTAGCCAAAATCAATTATTTCCAATTGGCATTTTCTTTCTGAATATTTCAGATTGAGTAAATCCACCTAGAAGATAAAATTTTACATTTTACAGATTGGTTAGAAAAATATTATAATAAAGTCAGGCATCTTCCATTAAATTTGATATAGTAAAATAGAATTATGCTCTAAATGGTTTACAAGTGCTAATGGATATAAATTATCTGTACTTTTTCACATTCCAAATAAAACACATTATTAAAGCTTCTTTTAGGTAATTATCTCCTTAAGTACTCACTTTTCTCATTGAATTTAAGGAGTTATACTCAGATACACCTCTGGTTCTACTTTTGTTCAACTCCTGGCTAAAACAAAAATTTATTTTGGCTAAAATGACAGTGTCTTATATTACACATAATAGCTGGAGCAATTAATAGTTACAACTTTGTCATTAAACACATGCATATGCACACATGCTCATAAGAATAAATTCTCTTTAGAATCAATGTATGTCATTCTTCACATTTAAATTTGTTTTTAAGTATCATGGAGATGGGGAAGATAAGTAATAAAGGGCAGCAGTCATATAAATCTATTATGAATTTCTTTTAAATGGTCTAGGATCAGTTGTAAATCAGTCCCATGTTTAGTTGGCACCTAACCAAACACTTTACCTTCTTGCCCTTCTAGAAGAAAGTTCAGATTTGTTCCGTATATTGCTTGCCAGCAACAAAATACAGAAAGGAATGGTTCCTTTTCATTTCTTTTCTGCATTTGACAAAGCCTAGGCATTAACAATGTGCAACTGAATGACAGTCTTTTAGCTGCATGGAGGCTTTCTATTTTGTAGGTTATTCATAGTTTTAATTCTGGGAAAACTGGAAAACAATCTGGCAGAAATTAAGCTCCTGTTGCTTAGCACATTCAAATCATTACCTTTTGCCGCAGCCTGTGCTCATAGAATTAAACCTTATTTTAACAGTAGTTTAACATTCATTTTTAAATTTTCGGTTCCAAATTCTCTCCTTCTCCCCAGCACTTCTCCCATCTATTAATGAGGCAAGCAATATACAATATACATGTGAAGTCAGGCAAAACATATTTCCATATTAACCATGTTGCTAATTTAAAAAAAAAAAAAGACAAGAAAGATAAGTGAAAAAATGGGCTTTACTCTGCACTATATCAGTTCTGTCTCTGAAGGTGTGTCATGGATCATTGTACTGATAGAGTAACAAAATCTTTCACAGTTGATTATCTTTACAATATTGCTTTTATTGTATACAGTGTTCTCTTGATTTTGCTCACTTCATTTTGCATCAGCTCATAAAAGTCTTCACAGGTTTTTCTTGTCATTTCATACAACACAATAGCATTTTATCATAATCATGTGCCACAATTTGTTCTTTAATGATGGACAGTCCTTCAGTTTCCACATCTTTACCACCAGAAATAATTGCTGTAAATGTTTTTGTACATATAATCTTTTTCCTTTTTTTCTTTGATCTCTATGGGACACAAATCAAGTAGTGGTATTTATGGGTCAAAGGGTAAGTATAGTTTCATAGCTCTTTGGGCGTAATTTCTAATTGTTCTCCAGAACATTTTAGAGTTCCACCAATAGTGCATTGATGTTCTAGCTTTTCCACATTCCCTTCAAGCAGTTATCATTTTCATTTTCTGTCATGTTAGCCAATCTAATGGGTATGATGTAATACCTCATATTACTATTGATGGCTTTGATGTCTCCTTCCGAAAACTGCCTGTAATTATCCTTTGATCATTTATAATTTGACAGTGGCTTTTCTTTTCATGTATTTTACTCATGTGTGTGTGTGTGTGTGTGTGTGTGTGTGTGTGTGTGTGTGTGCGTGTATATATGAGAGAAACAAGGTCTTTATCAGAGAAACTTGCTGTAAATTTTCTAGCTTTATATAATTAATAATTCTTTGGTAGTTTGATCAGTATTGTACCAAATAAGTTGTTATATTATTAATTTGATTTAGCCTATCCATAAGCAATTAATATTTCTTTATTGGTTTAGATCTTTATTTGTATAAAAAATGTTTGATAATTGTGTTTCTGAGTATATTTGGGCAGGTAGTCTCCCAAGTGTTTTATACAATATGCAGTTATTTTATTTATATATTTTTTGCTAGCCAGTCAGGGTTAAGTGACTTGCTCAGGGTCACACAGCTAAATGTGAGACCACATTTAAACTCAGGTCCTCCTGCCTTTAAGGCTGGTATCTCTTTTCTACAATTATTTTAAAAGAAATTTCTTTTTTCTAACTCTAGCTACTGGGTTTTGTTGGTAGTATAGAGAAATAGGGATGATTTATGTGGGTTTGTTTTGTATCCTTTTTCTAAAGTTATTTCTCCAGAGTCATCTAAAAATATTGTCTTATCACTTACAAAGAGTAATTGTTTTGTTTCCTCATTTCCTATGCTTATTCCTAGTCTTAGTGCAATAACTTGCATTTCTAGTGTAATATTGAATAATAATTGTGATAATAAGATATTCTTGCTTTACCCTTGATGTTATTGGGAAGGTCTCAATTATTCCCATTATACAGATAATGTTTGCACTTAGTTTTAGATAGATATCATTTTAAGAAAAACTCCATTTATCTTCTAGTGCTTTTCCATAGGAACATGTGTGGTATTTTATCAAAATCTATTTCTGCATATATTGATGTAATCTTGTATTTTGTTTTTTATTATTGATGTGATCATAAACAGGTATCAGTCTAGATATTATTTTCCACTTATAGTCTTTGTAATATATATTGCTATAGTCTCCTTGTTGCTAGCATCTAGTACTTTATTGATGATTTTTATATGACTATTCATTAGGGAACTTGGTCTATCAAAACCATATTTGTATCATAAACAGAATTTGGTAAGACTCCTTATTGTATCAAATAGTTTATGTAATACTAGAATGAATTGTTCTTTAAATGTTTGGTAGAATTTGCTTGTAAATCCATTTAATCCTGAGGATTTTTTTCTTAGGGAACTTGTGTAGTTTATTTTTCTAAGATAGGATTGTTTAAGTATTCTATTTTCTCATCTGCTAATCTGTACAATTTATATTTTTGTTATTTTTTTAAATATTCATTTCATATAGATTGCCAGTTTTAGTGGCATATAATTGGGCAAAATAACTTGTAATGTTTTAATTTTTTTCATCTTCATTAGCAGGTGAATATAGCCTTTTTTGATCCTGGTAATTTGGTTTTCTAATTTTTAAATCAGATTAGCACATGGTTTATCTATCTTATTATTTTTGCTCTCATAAAACCAGATTCTAGTATTGTTTATTAATTCAATGATTTGGAGCATTTTTAATTTTCAATTTTATTAATCTATCTTTGAGTTTCAGGATTTCTGTTTTTGTGTTTTAATTGGATTCTTTTTTTAAAAATTTGTTCTTTTTCTGTTTTTTTTTTTTGTTGTTGTTGTTGTTGTTATATGCCCAATTTATTGAACTTTTCTTTTTTTTTTTTAATTGTTACAAACATATAAATTTTCCCTAAGTTCTGCTTTCATTGCACCTCACACATTTAGGTATTTTATCTCTTTGTTGTCTTTATCTTTAACTTACATATCTATAAAGCCCTTTATTGAATTTGCCTTCTAAAATATTATAATCCAAGCCTTCCACTCCTCCATCATTGTAACTGCTAAATGATGCTGACTGTGGCTCCAAGATATTTGAAATTTTTCTTACTGGCTGTGTTTTCTTCTTAACCAGAGAGCTCTGGAATTCTATAATATTTCTGAGAAGTTTTCATCTTGAGATTTTTCCATTTCTATTTTGCCTTCTGGTTCTAAAATATTTGGGCAGGTTTTTAAAATTAATATTTCTTGAAATGTGTTATCTAGGCTATTGTAGTGGAGTGTTTTTATTCTCTTCTCATCTATTTTCCAGGTCAGTGGTTTTTCAAGTGATATATTTCACATTTTCTTCTATTTCCCCCCTACACACACACACACACACACACACACACACACACACACACACACACACACACACTTCTTTGTTTTTAATTGTTGCTTAAAGTCATTAGCTTTGATTTAGTCAATTCTTATTTTTGAACAATTTTTTTCAGTGAGTTTTTGCATTCTTTTTTCCATTTGATCAATTCTACTTTGGGGAGAATTATTTTCTTTAGTACATTTTTTGCACCTCTTTTACCAAGCTTTTAGTTTTCATACTTTTCTTGCATTGCTTTTATTTCTTTTTCTGTTTTTCTTCAAATGTTCATACTGATTTTTTGCTTTGAGTTTTGCTATTTTCACATCTTTCTTTTCTTCTGAGTGGTACCTTGATCTTCCCTGTTACCATATTAATCTTTTTATGGTCAAATTCTTTTTGTTGTCGTTTGCTCATTTTTCCAGACTATTTCTTAACTTTGACTCTTCTGGTAGAGTTGGGCATTGCTCGCTTTTTGGGGGGGAAGAGGGTTACTATCCTAAGTTTTTTTCATCTTTTTTTTTTCCAGGCTGATTTTAGAGCTACTTCTGAGAGTCTATTAATTTTCAGTACTTCCAGGGTGTGATGATCTGGGGCAAGATGTGGTCATTGGTCTCCTGGTCCTTACCTAAGTAGGAACCTTTCTTCCTTTGCCATGTAAGCACTAGCATTTTTCTCTATTCCAGAAGTGCAGCCAGGAATAAGGGTTGCTGCTCCCTCCCTGCCCTGGAACTAGGATTCCTACTCTCTTGTGACTACAAGTGCTCTTCTCAGCCCTGGAACTGTGACCCAGAAAGTGGGTAATAAACAATAGAGTTGTCAACTCAATACCCATTCTTCCCATGCTCATTTTAATCAGGTGTACATTCGTTCTGCTTATTATCTCTTGGCAGTGAGAGCTTTTGGTGCTGATGCTACTTCTTCCAATAACTTCTCATAACTGGTGTCACTGCTGTACTTTTCTCCAGCCTCCATTTCAGAGCCACAGACCTCTCAGTTCCAATGTCCTAAGTTGTTCTGGACTGGAAAAAGTGTCTCACTCTCACCATTTGTTTGTTATACTACTCCAGAATTTGATTTGATACATTATTTTAAAGTTAATTCTTAGGAGAGTTCTGCTAAACTGATTCTTCTACTTCATCATTTTGGTTCTTCCACTTAACATTGGTTTGAGAGAAGTATAATTAAGAAAATAAATCTATTGTCACCAAGATATATATTATTTATTCCAGAATCAGTTAGGCATGAATTTTTTTTATTATATAATCTTTGGAATTTGCTATGTCACCACACCCCTCCATTAACATGTATAATTGAGAGTTGATCACAGATGGTGAAAAAATTAGTTTGTTCTCTCTGCAAAATTGTCCCATTATAAACCAAAGTGAGAGCTAAGTGGTACCCTGTCCTTCAACCCTCAAAGACCAATTTAAATATGTTTCTGACCTACATTGTAGAGGCCAGATAAAGGGTGTTTTCCTGATTTCAAGAATACTGCTATAACAAACAGTCCATCCACAAACCAGATTATCCTAAATCCAGTAATTCGGGTTATAATTCAGTTCCAGTAAAGTGTAGGCCAAAGATACCTCCAAATTATGACATGGATGTTACTTAGAAGTTCTTATACAAAATAAGTCAACTCTTTCTTTTAAATTGATAAATTTTGTTTAGATATATCATACAAAACTTTAGCTCCCACAGTTGAATCCCACTGTATAGTCTACTAAAACAATTATATAAAACATGAGTGACTTCAACTCTTAGTACATGAAACCTTATTCTGTTTTTCTCTGTGTTAATAGAATGGACAGTTATATGCTCCCAAAATATCAGCTTTATCCAATTTTTTAAAAAATTGATTTTGATGTCATTTAAATTTATTTTCACTTACATAAATATATTAACTATATTGTTTGGGTTCTACTTTGTTCAATTATTATCCCTTCATATAAGTCTTTTTATATTTATTTGAAATGTTCATATTTGTCATTCTTCCTAATGAATTAATATTTCTTATTTGTTTAAAAATTCTTTAATTCTTGGTCACACATTTTGTTTCTTACAAATACCAAGAATATTGTCATACACATAGATTTGTTTTCTCATCTTGCATGATGTCCTTGGGGTTAAAAATCTACTACTGAGATTGCTAGATTAAAAACATGAACAGTCATGTTATTTTTCTGCCATAATTTCCAGATGTTTTCTAAAACAGATTAGTTCATTTCTAGTTGTAATGTTCTTTCTCTTCTCAGTTTTTTAAATAATTAATTATTTTTGTAATATTTTATTCAATCAGCAAAATGTAAACTCCTTGAGGGCAAGACTGGATTTTTTTTGGGGGGTCTTGTTTTGGTCTTTGTCTTTCTAGTACCTAACATGGGATATAATATCTCTCTCTCATTTCTACCCTTTCTCCTACCTTTCTTTTCTCCGATGTTCCCTCTCTTTCTCCCTATCCCTCTTCCCCTTCTCTTCTGTCTCCCTCTGTCCTTCTCCCTCTCCTTTTCCTTCTCCTTCTCCCTTTCCCTCTTCTTCCTCTCCCTCTTCCTTTTTTCTCTCCTCCTCCTCTATCTCCTTTTCCCTTTCCCTCTCCTTTTTCCTCTGCTCTCCCTCTCCTCCTCTCTCCCCCTCTCCCTCTCCTTACCTCTCTGTCTCTCTTTGTCTTCCCCCTCCCCCCCCCCCCTCTCTCTCTCTCTCTCTCTCTCTCTCTCTCTCTCTCTCTCTCTCTCTCTCTCTCTCTCTCTCTCTTTCTCTCTCTCTCCCCCTCCCTCCTTCCCTCCTCCCTCTCCTTCCTTCTTTCCCTTTCCCTCTCCCTTCTCCCTCTCCTTTTCCCTTTCCTTCCCCCCTCTCCCTCCTCCCTCTCCCTCTGTCTCTCTTCCTCCCCCTCTCTCACACGTGCATACACACATCACATACCATCACATCACCTTAGTCTTTGGAGAGAGGAGAGGGGAGAGTTCACAGCTTAGCTCAGTTCTCATATGTCACAATGGCTTCAAGTTTACTGCTCCTGATGGGTTTGAGTCTCAGACTCACTGCTTGGCTGCAACATCTTGATTCTGAGAGTATCATGAATCTAGATGCAGCAGGGATTCTACTTCTCATGTCCATGAAGGGCAAACAAAGTAGAAAACTACAAGCCTACTCTTGAGGCCACAAAGTATAAGGGAGAATAGAAAAAGGTAACTGGTGCCCTCTCACTAGTTCAGTTCATGATGTTCCCTACTATGGGTGACTTTGATCCACTTTGAATGCAGCAGGAAAGAGTACACAGGAAAGAAAGCAAAACTATCCTAGTCTAATAGTTCTAAAGACATAGCCTATTCCAGCTCTGCAGCCCTTCATTGGAGAATACTCCATGGTAGAACAGAGTGTTTTCTCTCAGGGTGCCACCATATTAGGTGATTTGGGCAGGCCCTTATAAAACCACAATTATATTTGTCCCTCTTTTGGAAATATTTACTATTCTTAGCAGATAGGCAGGGGTGCATTTTGAATACCATACAGTCATCTGGGAGAAGTATAAGCAATGATCTTCCACACTTAATTTCCCAGTATTAAACAATAAAATCTCAAAACAGCCAATGTTGTGTGATCACATACCACATATACATATGAAATATTTCATGAATTTTATCAAGAATTTCTTCTTCGTAAATCTTAGCATTACAAGTCCTTTCTCATTCCACAAGCAAAACAATGAGCAAAGAAAGGCAAAGGAAATTGGCCTCCCTTCTCAAATGAAAACCCATTCCACTTGAGGCTTTCCAAACTATATACAGGTCTCCTCACAGGGATTTGGGGCCTGAAATCAACTTCATCAACTTTCTCAGATGAGGAAACTCTACTTCTTGGAAAATTACTTCATAATTTTCTCAGGGCATAAAGCCATCCACCTGGTCTGGACCAAAAAAAAAAATGTTCTTTTTCTACAGAGGGCACACCAAAATTATTTAGGGTCTCCCTGGTGAAGTATCATAATATAATAGAAATATACATTTCTGATCTTTGGCTCTGATCTGATTAAGTTCAAATCCATTTCTTTTAACTCTAAATATATAGTTTTCTTTCCATTATATTAATGGTCTTCCTTCCCCTTTAAAATGTGTTATGACTGGGAAATGGATAAATAAATTGTAACATATAATACAATGGAATATTTCCATGCTCTAAAAATTATGAGTAATATGACTATGGAGATGCAAAAGTTGTATGAACTAATGCAAAAGGAAATAAGTAGAACCAGGAAACCAAAGTAACAGAACAGAATGTTGTAAAATTTAATGACCAAACTCTGCCCAAATAAGCTATATGAGAATGTGTTTTCCTTCTGTCTTCTTTTTAGGTTTGGGGAACTGTGTGTGGAACACTAAACATCATGTCATTTTTTAATGTATTGGTTCATTTTGCTGAACCATATTTTGCTTCTCTTTTTTTCTTCATTATTAAAAGGGAAGAGAGAAGGGGGGAAATGTATAAAAAATATCAATAATAATTTTAAGTGTCAAGATGGAACATAAAATGTCAAAAATATCTCAATACATTAAATGTTAGTACATGAAATATATAAAATTTCAAAGAAGTACAAGTAGAATTAATTTGAAATCAAATCAAACTCCAGGTTGAGAGTATCAGTCAGGCAACTATTTAACTACCTGGATTTGGTGTGATGTCAGCTCATAATTTTAGGTGGACAGTACTGTCCTAGAAAATTAAATTATTCCACTCCTTGATTGTCCCCTCTTTGTTGAAATGATTGCTCATTTAAATAGTTGTGGAAGTAGGTTTGCAAAGAAGCCTTTATTTTCGGAGTGTACTTTTAAAATGTAGAATGATGCTGCATTTTCAGATTATTTGGAAGCTTTTTTTTTTTTATTAATTCTGAATCTGAATATTTGATGAAGTGTCTTGGATTTTACAAAGTCATTTTATATTCCCTTTTCCAGTCTTAATGATAAAATGATAACTTTCATTTTGCTTCATGCACTGAAGCAAGGGAAAATAGTTGCTTAAAATTATAAAACTTATTAGCATTTATTTGGATAGTGATATTGGTAGATAAGGGTTGGGATCTAATGAGAGACCAGGAGAAAATTAGCATTCTGGTACCCTGTTGCTACTCTTTGGAAATAATGAGTAACCAAAAGTGTGAGGTAACTTTCTGTGAATGCCTTCATGACTCATTTATGCAGAAATTATTTCTAACATTATAAATTATAATGATTTAATATAGGATATTTGATGCATTAAACAAATGTTCTAACATGCTTTAATGCCCAACGGATAAGAGAATTAAAATTTTTGATTAATGACTTAGTGTTGTTTTTTTTCTGAATTGTAATTAAATGTTTCCTACTTTGTTGTTTCAAAAGACGGTTGGCTACCTCCTTCATTCCATCAAAAATGTCTTTCATAATTATGTAAATCTTTGACTTGTTGCCGTGAATTTAGATATAGAGATTTTTACCATAAATTTAGCCTTGGGAATTTCTAATTATCTCAAACCTTTTCATTGCATTTCTTCTATACTTAATATATATTTTCTTGGTTTTTCTCCCCTCCCTACAAGTAATTATATTTGTAAAATAAATTTTTTTCAAACCTTGAATTCTAAACTTAATCTGTAAACAATTTGATAATTTAAAAAATAATTTTAAAACACATACTCTTGATCATATTATTTGCAAAAGATTTTTTGGAGAAATATTAAGAATTGATTAATTAATAAATTAAGAAATATTATTATGAAAAATATTAAGAATAGGGAATTAGAATCTCATTTGGCCTTTAGTAGTATATTACTTTCTGACTAAAATGCAAAAGAAATAGTGACTAAAACAAGTAAAAAACTTATTTCACTGGCTCATAGGATTTATAGCTAGAAATTAACTGATGTTACTTAAAGGGATGGAAACTTGAGTCCCAAGAGCTAAAGTGATTTGGCTGAGGTCACAGCAGGAAGTTACAGAGTCATGACTTCTGTGTTCAGATAGCCAGAGTTTTTTCCAGTTTAAAAAAATTATAAAATTCTGTTTAAAAAAAATTATGGCTTTGCATAAAGTGGCAATACATAAAGGGTTTGAGATTTTAGAGGATGACAATTAGAATTTCATTTTGATAAACATGAAAGGTCATCAGAGTTGCTTAATTCTGCCTCTAAAAGGGGAAGCCAATTTTGACATTGTACAAATAACATACTATATTGTTAATACTTTTAGTGATGAGAATTTTTTGGTTTGAATTTATGGTTTCATTCATCTAGTGAATTCCCAATGTGAAAATGTTCTCTATCAATGCAAATTGTTACCTTTGCTATAGTAATCTTTTCCCCCTCCCCCCCATTTTTTGTTTTTACATCCCCTTCATTTTATAATATACCTCTACCTTCTCTTTTCCCCTTCCCTTGTAATAAAGTATTAAAAAAGAGAAAAGAGAAAAAAAAAAAACAGGATATTACCAAAGTATGACTTTTTTTTTTTTTTTAAACATCCTATCCTTCTAACCATCTTACTGCTGCAAGGAAAGAAATGAACTTTTTCAATTCTTCTCTAGGGTTAGAATTCTTGATTATTATAATTGTACACAATTTAATAGCCTTAGAGAATTGTCTGGGGTACTATGAGGTTAATTGACTTAACTATGGTTACACAGTCACCCAGGAGATGCTCAGTATAGTAGAAAGAGCATGGCTTTGGAGTTAGGATCTAAGTTGTTTATTGCTATTGTATTGTCAATCTTGCTTTGCCAAGTCTTTGTCTTGTATCATTCTCACTATCTACTGCCTTTCCTCCTACACATATGTGATTGAACAAAGCTGGAGAAAAAAATCACCAACTGTGCTGACCAGGTCTACTACACATTTATTTACTCACATGGGCCCTAACTGCTTCATAACAGTCCTTATACACATCCCTAATTAACTCACAATCCAGTTCACTAGAACCACTTTTCCAAACCCTTTCATCCCTTGCAAGCACTTCAAAAGCAGAGATTTTCTCTTGCTATTCTTTTTATCCCCACCATTGAGCAATGTGTCAGACACATTGTAAGTAACTAATAAATGTTTGATTGACTCTTACCTGCCTCACCTTACTGTTGTGAATAAACTGCTTTGAAAATCATTTAACCCTTTATAAATATGAATTTTTATTCTTCGAATTGGGAAGGAGCTAGTGATGGATAATCTATTCCAGACATAGACCCAGAGATCTAGAAAATTGCAGTCTCATTGGTCACACAGTGAAATACTGACCCAACTAAGATTAGAACCAGTTCTGGTGTTAATCAGCTGTGAGCTATGAGCTTGTGCAGTTCACTTAACTAGGTCTCATTTTCTTTGTATTAAATTACTTCCAAGTTTTCATCAGCATTGAAATTATATTATGATCTGTGACTATGACAATTTTGTTTGGCAATAAACCATTTTGGGGGCACTTTGCTGCATGTCAAGCCTCATAGCATTGGTTCTAGTATCAACTGACCTTGGTTCAAATATTAACTTACTATCTGCTTGATTTGGGCTAATTTCTTAAATTTTCTGGGCCTTATTTCCCCATCTGTAAAATGAGGAAGTTAGAATGGATAACTTTTGCTCTCCACTTCCAACTCTAAATGTGTGATCCTATGAAGTTTATGAGCACTACAGAAAAAACTTAACTTTTCTTCCCCATAAGCTGAACAGGAATCACTCTTAAACAAACAACTCCCAAAACAACACTTAAACCACCTTGAAAAGAAATTCCAAAGTTTATTAAAATATTGAAATGCAAATTAAAACCTTGCTGCAAAAGAAAAGATTGACTTTTACCTATATTCTTTATCCATATCAGCAAAGTAGTGATAGAATGAGCTATCTGCCAGGATGTGGAACTAGCCTTATTATATAGAATTGGACATTATTCATTAAAATGAAATTCTTCCTATAATTTGAATAATGGTGAGATGACATTTTTATTTCTAGTAAATTTATAAGTAGACAAACCTTCTGTTGAGAAATATCCACATAATTTGAGAAAAAATAAAATGCCAAATAAAAAATTCAAGTCTGAGAATTACATAGTCATAAAGAAATGTAAATACAGGTGGCAGTAAGCTTGGTCTCTGTGAGACTTCATACAGGAGTAATAGCACCAATTACTGTCACAAATGTTTGTAATTGTATCTATTGCTTCCAGACAATAAATGTTATTTAATATAGTAGGGCCATAAATGTACATGATGCTGTTGTTTAAACAAAATATAATTTTCAGCAAAATTATCCTTGAAACACCTGCTATAATCAAAAGGAGGTGAACACTATCAAAATAAACTGCTTAAATTAACTAGACACATACTTTTGAACAGCATGGATGATTAGTCAACTGACAAATATGTGCTGTCTGAGAACATAGGAAAACATTCAGTGATGGACTACAAAATAGATTTTGCAGGAAGCTTTTCTTGATACACAAAAAGAAAACAAAACAAGGAGTTTTTGAATGAAGCTTCAGTCATGAAGTTAAAAGTTGCCTCATCAAGGTCAAACCTTTTCCTTCTCTGTAGAGTCTGTGCCATTGAAGCATTTCAAGATAGTGGGAAGGAATCCTGTAATTAAGGTTATACATGTAAAAATATACAGCGAAGGGGTGGAGAAAAATCCAGCCAGCCTTAAATAACTGAAGAACATTTTCAGTTGCTTTTGTTACAGCCTTCTCTGAATATCCAGGATACTCTATGTTTAAAGATAGCTTGATAATGCTTTCCAGAATATCTACCCTGATTTTGATAAATGTTTCAACTGGTCCATGGAAAGGTTCCATTTATCACTAGTTCCAAGTTGAAATAGGAGAACAAGTGTTTTGCTTTAAAGATTACCATCATCTGTAACTGGAGAGTGAACAGCAGTGACAGATTTTAAAGAAAGCTCCAGTAAATGTTATACCTATTTGTAAATGCTTCAAAGAGAAGCCACAAATGTGCTTCTACTGGGCATCATATAAATGGACATTTATAATTGAGACTAGCTAACTATTAATTGACTAAAATATATAAGCTACTGGAATATTTTATTATTGTCAAAGTGTGATATATTTCTTTTAAAATGTTTACTACAAATTAGCAATTGAAACAGGAACTATTTGTTATGCAGATTGTTCTAAAGAGTGTACATCTTAAAAAAAGAAAATTATAGAGAAGAGAAGGGAGGCCAGAAAAGATACCCAGATGAACAAGACAGCTTTGAAAATTGAATTTGTTATATCTTTAAAGGAAAAGCAGGATTGATATAATAAAGATCTGGTGTTTCACAAATAGGCTTCTTTAAGTCCCCCTCCCCCAAAAAAGCTAAAAACAGCAAAAAAAAAAAAAAAAAAATAGTATACACTTTGCTGACTTGACTAATTTCCCCTTTGCAGTAGTCTCAAATAATACTGTTAGTGTGTTTGGTCAGTTTTTCCCCAATAACAGTGTCTTAGTTTTTATAACATTGTACCACACCCAGCTGCTTGTCAGATTTAATAGCCATTGATATCTGTATAAGGTTGTTTCTCATTTAAAAGGTGATTTAGGTTTTAATATGCAATAAATAATTATTCTGATGATTGTAAAATTATCAGATTCTAATTTAATTTGGTTTATCAGAGCCTGATTCACTCCCTTTCTTCTTTTGCCAAGTCCAAACGAGGAATTCCCTTTCATATCTCAGGAAACATTGAGGGGGAAAAAAAAAAGCTGTGCAGCTCTAGAAAGAGATATGTGAATCAGGATAAAAGCACAGAATATCTTCATCAAAAAATGAAAATCCTTTCCTTGGTACCATATGGCATTGAACAAAGTTAACAAACTCCTACCTTAAAAACAAAAATTGTTTAAGTAATAAAGTATTTTAATTTTAAAATTATGGATATATAGCTTCAGGTTAATTATAGACAACATTGAAAACAACTGTGATTATTTTGATACAACACATTCCCTCTTTACATACCCTTCACACCATAATAAATAAGAATATTCAGAAAGCAGGAACTTACCTTTGGAAAAGAAATACTTCAGCTAGTTCTAAGTCTATTTCAATCTTCCCCCTTAGGTCTATTCAGGTGATTCTTTTAGCAGTTTTTAAAAAATGTTTAAAAGAAAAATATGCAGCTTCAGGGATGTGCAGCAAGAGGCTTAGTACTACTGGCAAAAAAGAAAAAAAAAAGTCAAATTTCAAAATTTGGAAAAATTACATTCAATAATCATTGTTTCATAGAATGATCAGCATAATTTTTTCATTACTTAAAGTAATTTACTTAAAAGAAACATGTTTTTAAATTAATGGTCTCACAAAAAAGTAACGAATGTAAAATCTTTTGTTAAGGGGAAGAAATGGAAATAAAAGGGACTCTTAAGACTGCTTGTGCAAAGAGAAAATAGAGGCCATTATTTTATCAGGGAAAGAAGTCCACGGAGAAGGAAAAGGTTGGTGTGTTGAATATACAATAGGCGTTTAATAAACACCCATTGAGTGAATGAATCATCTTAGAAATAAAAGAATAATAGCCTTGTCCCAAAAACAACTTGCTTCAGCCAAATTAAGATATTTTCTCATCTTCTCAATATATAATAAAGTTGAGTACAGTTGAAAGAACAGTAGATTTGGCATCAGATCTGCAACATAAATCTTTGTTCTACTTCTTATGATTCTGGGCATTTAGCTACTCTGTGACTCCATTTCCTCAGCTGTAAAAATAAGACAAAGTTGGACAATATGACTTCTAGGAATTTTGTTTAGGGGAAGACATCCCAGAATGCTTTCTCTTAAAGGCTACATGGCGTCAAAATGGAGACAGAATTAAATGAAATTGAGTCACAGATCTAGGTAATTCCTACCACTGAGTCCTTATTTAGACAAATCAATTAGTTTTTTCTGACCTTTAGTTTCCTTGCCTATAAAACATACCAAATAGTACTTAAATTGTCTACTACACAAAATGGTTCTGAGAATCAAATAAGATATGTCCAAAACTCTTTGTACACCCAAAGTGTGACATATGTAAATAACTTATTATTCAGAAGGAAGAAAAAACAGGCCCTCACTTAAAAGCCTGTATAACTCTTAATACATATGTTGTAACCAATTTGCTCATCTGGTTTCCAAAGTCAGAAGTATAATTAATAACAGCAATGTGTTAAAGCCTGACAGCAAGGGAATATAAATACAGCTCTAAGAACTTAAAAAGCACAATAGTGTGAGACCATTTGGTGGAAAGATATACACCCATGTGCCCTTCAGTCAGCCTTTAAATTGTTGTATTATTTCTGAGGACAGTCATTGAAGTTCATAATCATGAACCTTAATAAGCAGGAATAGGATTATACAAGAAGGCAGATAAATAGTTGATAGATTTCAAAAAGCTTTCTATCACAAATGTTTAAATTAAGCTTGGCACTTAAAAAAAATAAGCCTCAGTGATTTGGCTTTTTACAGTTAATTCATTCCCTAGCAGAAGACACCAAATATATGAAGTGGTACATTTAGTAGACAGATTTCAGAATTCATTAAGCATCCACCTACACACTAGGCTTTATGTAATAAAACTTAAAGAAATATGATACTTGCTTCTTGGGTGCTTGCATGTAAACAGATTATAATGACTTGGACAAATAGAAGGATATAATAATCACTATACATATATCATACAAGGATATATTGTGATTAGGACACTGGTCCTGGAATGAGGAAAACCTCCTATTTCAGACACTAGCTTTGTGTGACACTGGGCAAATGACTAATTCATTGCCTCAGTTTCCTTATCTAAAGGTTCCTTCCAGCTTTAAATCTGTGTTCCTGTATTGGCCTATGAATTACTTGGAACAAAGGAAAGTAATTAAATTAAATTTCTTGACATAAAATAAATCTTCAAACTTTTTTATATTAAAAACAACTTGCTATATAATATACTGTCCCTGATCATTTTATTTTACATGAATTAGCATTGAATTTAAAAGATTTTTACATATTCTTTAATTCATCATAAAGATATAAGTTGGTCACTTTGAATATTAAGTGTATTTTTGACAAACAGTTCATTTTCCTGTTTAATAGATTATAGCTCATAGATTTTCAGTGAAATTTAAATCAACTAAGTTCCAGGTTATTCAAGCATGTTTATCTCCATTTCTTAAATAGGTTTTTTAACCTTTAATGTCTTGTGGCATGTTGCAAATAATATTTTGGTATTGTTTACATTTGAGAGTTTCAATAATTTTAGAATAATTTCTGCCTTTCAGTATATCAATATATTTATCAGAGTTCATCATTCACTCTATGAAAACAAGATTTCCAGGCTCACCCACTATTTTTTTTAAATCCCCAAAATATGTTTTCTCTTTATTTTTATAGTCTGATGGCAATGTCCAGTTCTTACAGGCATATCTAGTAGTCTTATAATTGTTTTGGCATAACTTTAAATGAAAAAGTGAGTTTCATCTATAAAAATATCCACTTCCCAATCTTCAATAATCTAGTCTTTCTATTATCTTGCCAATGATAGGTGTTGCTTCTTCATAACTTTTTAAATTGGTCTTCTCACTATTTCTCCAACTTTAAGAAACTTAATCCTCACTTTAATCATTAATCCTTCTGGCTTCCAGATTTCTTTGAAGGTCTCTTTTTTACTTTTTAAGGATTACTTAAGCCATTTTCCATGTTCACATGTTTTTCAGATTTCAAATTTTTTCCCCTTCCATTTATGAAAACTTACAACAGATTTGGTTTTAGCAGCTTGAGTAAGTCTTGAAATCTTGGACGACAATTCCCACCCCACCCTTCAATATCTCTATTGTCCTTGAGGTGTGCTCTTTAAGAGCTGCAAGTTATACATTCTCTTGGAATATTATCCTTTGTTAAAACCATAGAATTAAAAACAGCATGAAAGAGCAATGAGATGTATGTATGACATGAAATCTAGCACTTGCTGGCAGAGAACTAAACAAAAGGCAGGAAACTCAGCTCCTTCTAGTTTCATCTTCACAAGGTCATGAGTTCTGGTTTGGTCTAAAATCAATAGAAGGTCATATATATGACTATTACTATCACAGAATTAAACCATTACGAAAGTTATAGCTTGTCCCAAATAATTTGCACACCACAGTTGCTAGATAATATTTACATTGTGCTCTTTAAGCTTTGATGCATAATTGAGTCTAATCTTAATTTACAACTAAGGAAACCTAGGCATATGGGAGTACTTAGAATTTGTTTCTTATGGAAATTATGACGGAGAAAAGAGAAATGGGGAGGCAGTTCACCTTTATGATAGAACATTGTGTTAGTAAGAAGACCTAGTTTCTAGTTCTGGCTCAGTCTCTAACTCATTTTGCAAACAAATCACTTAATCTCACTATACCTGTTTCTTCTATGAGTGTGGCATTGGTGGCAATTAATGATACAGATCTGAGGCTCTTTAGAGTAATAAAGTATTGTATTTTCATTATCATGTGACATAAAACATTTGAGAGAAAATTTCTGGGTAGTCATTTTATTAATAATACTGGCATTTTATTAATAAAAAAGTCAATGGTATACTCAAATGGCATTGGACTCACAGTATATATGCTCTTGGAAGATTTGGCGTTCCTGGAAGTGGCAGTGAATTCTAAATGGTTAATAATTAACCAGTGAATAACTATTATAATGAGAGGTGAGTTATATTCCAATGAGGGTCTTAAGGTTGGTGACAAGTATCCAAATCTTGGTCAAAGAGATATCAGTTTCCATATCACTTCTCTGACAAAAAAGAAAATCCACATTTTTCCCAGAACGTTCTAAGTTTAACACTATGAGCAAGAATCCACACATTCCCCTAAACTTAGAATTTTTTTTTTTTGATTAGCCCTTATCCTGAATAAAGTCTTTGCAGAGATTTTCTACTCTGCTTGATTTCCAGATGAGGAAGTAGAAAAAGAGAAAAGCCTTGGCCCTGATTCAGTTTAATTAGTTATTAATATAAGGGAGAAATTTCTTTCAATCATAACCATAATAATAATAACTTCAAGATATAGTGGCTAGAATGCTGTTCTTGAAGTGAGGAAGACCCTAGATCAATCATATTCTGCCTCAGACACTTAGTAATAGCTCAGAATTTAATCTCTTCAAGCCTCAGTTTCTTCTTCTCTAACATGGGGATATGAATCATAGAAGTTTAACCTCATTATGTTGTTTTGTAGTCAAAGTGAAATAATATATGTATCTCCTTATAGACTTTAAAGCGCTATCTCCATAAATGTAAGCTGTTATCATGAACTGAGTCATTTTGCACTTTTAGGTTTATAGAGCACATTACATTGATGGTGTCATTTAATTCTCATAAACAACACTTCAAATTAAATATATCAAATATTTCATTGTACGAATAATGAGACTAACCCAGGAAGAAATTGTGACTTGCCTAAGGTGACCAAAAGAGGCAAAAAGAGAGTCAGGTCCCAAACTCAGATCTAGTTTTCTTTTTTAATACACAATTGGGCCTTGTCTGTCCCTTAGGATTGTTTTGAGGATCATATTAGGTCATGTGTATGAAAATACGTTTTTATATGAAACTCATACAATGTAAAATATTGTTAGCAATGTCTTCCATTCAATTAAGGGCAAAGAAGTAGGATATCATAAAATTTTTTAAAAATATGGACTGAGGATGCTTATTAGGCCATCAGATAAGAGTAATATTCTAAGACCCATTCTGTCTTTTAAATGGACTCTTTTTCTCTAATAACTACAAAATTAGCATGATGCAAATATAAATCTTAATGTCTTCATCATGTATATCAATTTGCTATCAGTTAGACATTTTGTAAATGTCTACCAGGTGCTGAGGGTGGGGATATGTACAAATACAAAAGTAGGTATTCATTATTGTATATTTATATATGTTACTTTCCCCTTCAGAATGATTTAAGAGGCATTGCAGAAAGTCCTAATCACAAATATAAATTATTTTCAAGTCCTGAACACACCTCCCAAATCCATACTTTCTTTCCTATTCTTACTACAAAAACCCTCATAAATATTTTGATAATGTAGAAGTGGTAATATTCTTCTAAATCTGGACTTGACAAATTGTAGTCCAAATGCTAAGATTGAACTTTATTTTTAAATAAAATTTTGTTGTATTTTAAAATGTAAAAACTATTTTAAATTCAAGGTTTGGGGGCAGGATGGGATTTGTCACTGTGCTATAGTTTTATGACACCTCTGTCCCCATCCCCTTCCAGAATCTTTTGTAATCTAGATGTTTATGAATTCAATCCATCTAAAATACCACAGTTCAAATAATTATTTTAATTATAACCAGATCATTCAACTCCTTAAGTTTCTCCAATTTCCTTACAATCTTCCATAAGGATTTTTTAAAATAAAGTACATACTTAGAATCTGTGACTGTGACTTTTTATCAAGTTTTCATTTTTAAAGATGGCAGCAAATGTCAAAAACTCTTGCATGATTTAAGCTGAAGCCCAAAATACAAAATATGAAAGCATCCATCACAATGTTCATTCTTAATTTTCCATCATTTTCCCCTAATATTTTCATCCCAAAATGATGATAGTGGTAGAATTAAATAACTATAATAGCATAATCCAGTCTCACCCTTGGCCACTTTCTTTGTTGAGATTCAGTTTCTATTTCCTTAAAAAACAGTGAGACATAGGGCAGCTAGGTGGCATCGGATAGAGCACCAGCCCTGAAGTCAATTGGATCCAAGTTCAAATAACACTTCCTAGCTGTGTGACCCTGGGCAAGTCACTTAATCCCAATTGCCTCAGCAAAAACAAAAACAAAACCAAAACAAAACAAAACAAAAAATAATAAAAAACAGTGAAGCACCCAGAATCACACAGCTGTCAAGACAAAGTTAATTGTATCTAGATTAAAAAAAAAAAAAAAAAAAAAAAAGTTTTCCATTTCTTAGCCACCCTTTGGGTTGTGTGTTTTTTCCTAATTTATTTAAGAATCAGTATTTTATTAAATATTTACCTGATCACTGACAATAAGCTAGCAGTCTAAAAGAGAGAGAAATAAGACAAAAAAGGAGAGTAACAAAATGACTTAAAACTAGTATATATATATATATTTAGAATTTGTACCTTTGGTACAGGGAAAAAAGTATAAGGCAATTACTCATCTTTGTTTCTTGCAGGGTTAGTGAGGCCCTTATTCACAGGCCAGATCTGTTCAATCAAAATTGCCATGGTTCATTGCAAACCAGTTTTTTAATTGAAAATTCTATAAATCTAATCAAGGTGAAGGGGAAACATAAATTAAGTCAAAAAAGGAAATAAATGTTGAATATAAATGCTGACTCATTCTTTGCTTCACAGCCTGTCAATACAAAATACCTGGTTACTCCTCTAATTTGGAAGAAGGTGAATGCTGCCAGCTAACATACTTAAAGTTTCTAAATAGCCCCTGCTGGCACCATAAGCAAAGTTGTGATGGACAATTTTCACCATGGAGCTTAGGGCCTAAAAACTTGGTGGAAGGAAGGGAAGAAGATGAGGAGCAGCACCAACACCCCATGGAAAAGAGAGAGTATCTGGACACTTACGAAGACCAGTGCTAGGGAGGCCAGGCCCCAGAGGAGAAACAGGAGAACAACCCAAGGGAAAAGTGCCCATCACCCACCCTACTTATTGCACTGACCCTAACCAGAGTTATTATTCCAAAGTGAAAAGAACAAATTGATAAAAAGTTTTTCATGAAATATAAGAGACTTAAGGGAAGAAATTATACAAGTGAATCTGAAATATATTCTAGAGAAGTCCTTTATACATCCTCTATAAATTACTTCAACATACCTATTCCTTTTTACTTGTGATTTTTGTTAAATGATCCTTCCTAGTCTTCTAGGTCACAGTCACCGAAATCCCAGGTGCCTCTGGTCAGAACTAATGAATCAAGTTGGGTTTTTTCTTCATTTGTTCCCTCTTTTCTCTCCCCTTTACCATCAGTTTTGCATTACATTTTTGGGTACATAAATTTATCTTCTTTCCTCTCCAAGATTGAAAGTTTCTTACTCATTTTTCTCTCTGCCTTACCTAGTCAGATTACTTTGCACAAAAAAAAGATATTTTTTTTTAAAAAGAGTTTGACTTGTTTTAGAAAAATCTGGACTGTTATAGCACCTTACATCACAAGCATTCAGAGCCCTCCAAGTCTGGTCCCATTCTGTTTTTCTTATCTTTATTTTTCATTATTCCCTGAAAAATACTGGAGTATTTTTTATTCTGCTCAAATTCCCTGTACACTTATGCTTCCATTCTTTTGCCCCTGTAGTCTGTGACAACATGCCCATTGAAATCTTTTACATCCTTTAATCTGAGCTCAGTTGCCACTCAACTCTGAAGTCTTCCTTCATCTTCTCAGCCAGAATTAATCTTATCTTTCTCTGAATTCCTTTGGTATTTTATGGCTCTCTTTTAGTACTTGTCCACTTTTGCTTTCTTTTTGCTTTTTTAATATCCTTTCTTTCTTCTAAATGTATATCTCATTTCCCTTTTCAGATTAAGTTTGTAGATCTGAATCATTTTCCACTAAGCACCACAGCAAAAAGTACAATGCTCTATATCCCTGAAATTTAATATTTAATAGTTTTTATTTACCAGATATATGCATGGGTAATTTTACAACATTGACAATTGCCAAACCTTTTGTTCTAATTTTTCCCCTCCTTCCCCCTCCCCAGATGGCAGGTTGACCAATACATGTTAAATATGTTAAAGTATAAATTAAATGCAATATATGTATACATGTCCAAACAGTTATTTTGCTGTATAAAAAGAATCAGATTTTGAAATAGTGGACAATTAGCTTGTGAAGGAAATAAAAAATGCAGGAGGACAAAAATAGAGGGATTCTATGTTCATAGTCATCTCCCAGAGTTCTTTCGCTGAGTGTAGCTGGTTCAGTTCATTACTGCTCTATTGGAACTGATTTGGTTCATCTCATTGTTGAAGAGGGCCACATCCATCAGCATACATCCTCATATAGTATTGTTGTTGAAGTATACAACGATCTCCTGGTCCTGCTCATTTCACTCAGCATCAGTTCATGTAAGTCTCTCCAGGCCTTTCTGATATCATCCTGTTGGGCATTTCTTTTTTTTTTTTTTTTTTTTTTTTTTTTTTTTTTTTATTATATATATATATATTTTATAATATTATCCCTTGTATTCATTTTTCCAAATTACCCCCCCTCCCTCTATTCCCTCCCCCCGACGACAGGCAATACCATATATTTTACATGTGTTACAATATAGTCTAAGTACAATACATGTGTGTGAATATCATTTTCTTGTTGCACAATAAACATTAGAATCCGAAGGTACATGCAACCTGGGCAGACAGATATTAGTGCTAACAATTTACATTCCCCTCCCAGTGTTTCTTCTCTGGGTGTATCTACCTCTGTCCATCATTGATCAACTGGAAGTGAGTTGGATCTTCTTTATGTTGAAGATTTCCACTTCCATCAGAATAGATCCTCATACAGTATTGTTGTTGAAGTGTACAGTGATCTTCTGGTTCTGCTCATTTCACTCAGCATCAGTTGATTTAAGTCTCTCCAACCCTCTCTGTCTGTATTCCTCCTGCTGGTCATTTCTTACCGAGCAATAATATTCCATAACTTTCATATACCACAATTTACCCGACCATTCTCCAACTGATGGACATCCATTCATCTTCCAGTTTCTAGCTACAACAAAAAGAGCTGCCACAAACATTTTGGCACATATACGTCTCTTTCCGCTCTTTAGTATTTCTTTGGGATATAATCCCAGTAGTAGCGCTGCTGGGTCAAAGGGTATGCACAGTTTGATAACTTTTTGGGCATAATTCCAGATTGCTCTCCAGAATGGCTGGATTCTTTCACAACTCCACCAGCAATGTATTAGTGTCCCAATTTCCCCACATCCCCTCCAACATTTGTCATTATTTGTTCCTGTCATCTTAGCCAATCTGACAGGTGTGTAGTGGTATCTCAGAGTGGTCTTAATTTGCATTTCTCTGATCAGTAGTGATTTGGAACACTCTTTCATGTGAGTGGATATAGTTTCAATTTCTTCCTCTGAGAATTGTCTGTTCATATCCTTTGACCATTTATCAATTGGAGAATGGTTCGGTTTCTTATAAATTATGGTCAGTTCTCTATATGTTTTGGAAATGAGACCTTTGTCAGAACCTTTGTTTTTAAAAATATTTTCCCAATTTGTTACTTCCCTTCTAATCTTGTTTGCATTAGTATTATTTGTACAGAAACTTTTTAGTTTGATGTAATCAAAATCTTCTATTTTGTGATCAATAATGATCTCTAGTTCTCCTCTGGTCATAAATTCCTTCCTCCTCCACAAGTCTGAGAGGTAGATTATCCTCTCTTCCTCTAATCTATTTATTATCTCCCTCTTTATGCCTAAATCATGGACCCATTTTGATCTTATCTTGGTATATGGTGTTAAGTGTGGATCCATATCTAATTTCTGCCATACTAATTTCCAGTTTTCCCAACAGTTTTTTCCGAATAATGAATTTTTATCCCTAATGTTGGAATCTTTGGGTTTGTCAAAGATTAGATTGCTATAGATGTACCCTTTTTTGTCCTTTGTATCTAATCTGTTCCACTGATCTACCGGTCTATTTCTTAGCCAATACCAAATGGTTTTGGTGACTGCTGCTATATAATATAGCTTTAGATCAGGTACACTTAGACCACCTTCCTCTGAGTTTTTTTTCATTAGTTCCCTTGCAATTCTTGACCTTTTATTCTTCCATATGAATTTTGTTGTTATTTTTTCTAGGTCATTAAAATAGTTTCTTGGGAGTCTGATTGGTATAGCACTAAATAAATAGATTAGTTTGGGGAGTATTGTCATCTTTTTTATATTCGCTCGGCCTATCCAAGAGCACTGAATGTCTTTCCAATTATTTAAATCTGATTTTATTTTTGTGGCAAGTGTTTTGTAATTTTTCTCATATAATTCCTGACTTTTCTTTGGTAGATGGATTCCCAAATATTTTATACTCTCAACATTTGTTTGGAATGGAATTTCTCTTTGTATCTCTTGCTGTTGCATTTTGTTAGTGATATATAAAAATGCTGAGGATTTATGTGGATTTATTTTGTATCCTGCCACTTTGCTGAAATTTTGAATTATTTCTAGTAGCTTTTTAGCAGAGTCTTTGGGGTTCTCTAAGTATACCATCATGTCATCTGCAAAAAGTGATAGTTTAATTTCCTCATTTCCTACTCTAATTCCTTGAATCTCTTTCTCGGCTCTTATTGCCGAGGCTAGCGTTTCTAGTACTATATTGAATAGTAATGGTGATAGTGGGCAACCTTGTTTCACTCCTGATCTTACTGGGAAAGGTTGCAGTTTATTTCTATTGCATATTATGCTTACTGACGGTCTTAAATATATACTCCTGATTATTCTAAGGAATAATCCATTTATTCCTATACTCTCAAGAGTTTTTAGTAGGAATGGATGTTGGATTTTGTCAAATGCTTTTTCTGCATCTATTGAGATGATCATATGGTTCTTATTAATTTGATTATTAATATGGTCAATTATATTAATAGTTTTCCTAATATTAAACCAGCCCTGCATTCCTGGAATAAATCCTACTTGATCATAGTGTATTATCTTGGAGATGATTTTCTGAAGTCTTTTTGCTAATATCTTATTTAAGATTTTAGCATCAATATTCATTAAGGAGATTGGTCTATAATTTTCTTTCTCAGTTTTCGATCTACCAGGTTTAGGTATCAGTACCATGTCTGTGTCATAAAAGGAATTTGGTAGGACTCCTTCATCCCCTATTTTTTCAAATAATTTATATAACATTGGGGCTAATTGTTCTTTAAATGTTTGGTAGAATTCACATGTGAATCCATCTGGCCCTGGGGATTTTTTCCTGGGGAGTTGATTAATAGCTTGTTCTATTTCTTTTTCTGAAATGGGACTATTTAAGCAATTTATCTCCTCCTCTGTTAATCTAGGGAGCCTATATTTTTGGAGGAAGTCATCCATTTCACTTAAGTTATCAATTTTATTGGCATAAAGTTGGGCAAAGTAACTCCTTATTATTTCTCTAATTTCCTCTTCATTGGTGGAAAGATCCCCCTTTTCATTTGTAAGACTATCAATTTGATTTTCCTCTTTCTTTTTTTTGATCAAATTTACCAAAGGTTTATCTATTTTATTGGCTTTTTCATAAAACCAACTCTTGGTTTTATTTATTAATTCAATAGTTTTTTTACTTTCAATTTTATTGATTTCTCCTTTTAATTTTTGTATTTCGAGTTTAATTTTTGGTTGGGGGTTTATAATTTGGTCTTTTTCTAGCCTTTTAAGTTGTAAGCCCAATTCATTAATCTTCTCTTTCTCAATTTTCTTCAAATAAGCCTCTAAAGATATAAATTTTTTCCAATTCAGAAATTCTATTTTCTTGAGACTTTTTTATATTTTCCAATTCAGAAATCCTACTTTCCTGTGTTTTTTTTAACCTTTTCTAATTCATAAATTTTGTTTCCCTGCATCTCCTGTGAATTCTTTATTTTTTCCAACTCCAATTTCAAGACGTTGTTATTCTCTATCATAGCTTCCCTTTCCTTTCCCCATTTTTCTTCAATCTCCCTCAATTTTTTAAGAGATTCTTCTAGGAGAGAGTTATGTGATGGGGGGCAGGGATCGTTCCCCTTTAGGTTGTTATCTGCTGTCTCTCTGCTGTTAACTTCCTCGGGGTTGGATACCCGCTCTTTCTCTGTATAGAAGGAATCTATGGTTTTTCTAGCTTTTTTGCTCATACTTAAAAAATCTTTTGGGGTCTGTCCCTGGGGTAGGAAATTATTTACTTCTTTACCAGCTTCCTCCCAGACCGGATGGATGCAGCGGCTCCTGAGCCTGAGCTAAGATAGAGCTCTGGGAGAGAGTTCCCCACCCCCTCCCTGGAAGTGCCTCAGAGGTGATTAGCACTACTGTGCTTCGAGGGCGTAGAATAGTGAAGACTGCAGGAAGCCCAGCCTATGTGTCCGGGTGTGGCGTGGATGTCTGCAGCAGGTGAAGTGAAAAGCCCCTGTGCTCAAACTGCAAGTGTCTGCCAGAAACCGCGGTCCCTAGTTCAAAGGTTCCGCTTCTCTGGGACTTCCTGGAGCTGAGTTCCACTCCCTCCAGCTAAGCTAGGCAGTGTGTGTTGCCTTGGGCCGTATCCAACCACTTGTCAGTCTCTTAACTATTCTCAGGAGGTAGCTGAGGCCACACCCCCTGGTGCCGATTCTCTGCTGAGTCACCCCCAGGGTGGGGGGGGGGGGGAAATCTAATCTGAGTTTTAAAATATTTTGGCTTTCTCCTCTGAACTGCTAAATAATTAGCAGAGAAGAGCTAACAGCCTGTGCCAGATTCCTTTACCTCAGTGGCTTCTCTGATCCCAGAGCCCCTCCCAGCGCAATGGGCGCAGTGTGCCCCTACCCCACCGTCTGTGCTGGTCTTTCTTATTCCTCCCCTGAGAACTGACCTTTCCTGTTGAAACTCCAGATTCTCTTCAGCTGGTAAGTCGTGCTTCCAGTCCTTGTGGTATCTATCAGTCCTGAGCTAATTTTGAGACTTAATTTATCTAATTGGTTGTGAGGGAGTGAGGACGTTCACTGAGTCGTGTGTTTCTTCTCCGCCATCTTCCTGTTGGGCATTTCTAACAGAACAATAATATTCCATAATATTCACATACCACAATTTATTCATCCAATTTCCAATTGATGGGCATCCACTCAGTTTCCAGTTTCTGGCCACCACAAAGAGTGTTGACACAAACATTCTTGCACATACAGGTCCCTTTCTGTTAGGTTCTTACTAAGTGCTAAGTCAGTACTTAACAGTTCTCTAGTTCACACCTTTGGTTCTGGCCTTTAAGGGGAGTTTACACCTTTGAACTTCTGAGGAGGAGTTTACATAAAGTAGATTACACCTTTAAAAGGAGTTCTGAAAAGGAGTTTACACAACCTTTAAAAGGAACAAGTTCATTGGTTGAAGTGTTTCTCACAAGCCCCATTGAGTTCTCACTGCAATCTCTGCGAGGACAAAAGAAGACAACATTGGGCCCAGAGTAGTAGTCTACTCTGGGACAGAGTTGGGACGCACTCTGGAGGAAGAAGAGTCTGGCTGGGAGAGTGAGTTGAGATGGTGGCCTGGAAGGACAACTTACAGACCACTGGACCTTTACAATTCTGGACCTTTACACCCTTCCCTTCTTTAAGATCTCTTTGATATATAAACCCAGTAGTAACACTACTGGATCAAAGGGTATACACAGTTTGATAACTTTTTGAGCATAGTTCCAAATTGCTCTCCAGAATGGCTGGATTCTTTCACAGCTCCACCAACAATGTATCAGTGTCCCTGTTTTCCCACATCCCCTCCAACATTACGTATTATCTTTCCCTGTCATTCTGGCCAATCTGACAGGTATGTAGTGGTATCTCAGAGTTGTCTTAATTTGCATTTCTCTGATTAATAATGACTTGGAGCATCTTTTCATATGGCTAGAAATATTTTCAATTTCTTCATCTGAGAATTGTTCATATCCTTTGACTATGAAATTTAATTTTTAATAGGTATATAATCAGAGAATATTCCCAAAGTTCCTTTTGTATAAAAAAAACTGTTAGGAATTTTTAAATAATAAAATCCTTGAAAAAATGTAATATTTAGGGATGGCTAAATGGCATAGTGGATAGAGCACTGGCTCTGGAGTCAGAAAGACCTGAGTCAAAACTTGTCTCAGACACTTAACATTTTCTAGCTGTATGACCCAGCACAAAATAAATAACCCCAATTGCAAGGAAGGAGAGAAGGGAAGGGGAAAGAGAGGAAGAGGGGAGGAAGGAAGGGAAAGGGGAGGGAAAGAAAAGGGAAGGGAAAGGGAGGAGAGGGAAAGGAAGAAGAGTGGAGGGGAAGGGAGTTAAAAAGGGAAACATTTGAGACCATTGTTGGTTTTAAAGTTAAAGGACTAATTTAAACCCCAGTTTTGCAAGTCACTGGTATCAGTGCTAGGTCCCTAGATGTGTCCCTACTTTACTGGGGCTGGTGCTAGGTCTGTGCTGGCGTGGCCTGGTTCCACCCTCCTTCCACAGACCTTTCCTGCTGACCTTCTAAAGTTGTCTTTGGAAAATGTTCTACTTTTTTTGGGGTATTATGATGCTTTAAAATTTGTTTAGAGTCATTATTTAAAGGGATTTGTGGCTATTTGGGGGAGAGGGAGAGACTGTCTTGGCTGTACCTCCCCTAAAAGTCCCTTTTCATAACCTATGATTTTTAAAATACTAGGTTAATATAACTAAAATGTCAGGTAGTATGTTTCAACAAACGTACTTATCTATCACATCAATTAACCAAGCAAGTTTAAGGAAGTCTAGAAATCTGGGAGAAACAGCATCCATAAATTTGTTGTATTTCATGCATGTGTTAATTGTTCAGTTGCTGTTAAGTCCTGTCTGAATATTCATAAACCCTTTTGGGTTTTTTTGTTTTTTTGAAAAGATACTAGAGTGGTTTAACATTTATTTTTCCAGCTCATGTTATAGATGAGGAATTGTGGGGAACAGGGTCAAGAGACTTGCCCTGAGGCACATAAGCTAGAATGTGTCTGATGCCACATTTGAACTCAGGAAGATGACTTTTCCTGACTCCAGATCCACTACTCTATTGTACCTAGCTGTCCTCATGTGTGTACGCGCGCACGCGCGCGCGCGTGTGTGTGTGTGTGGATTTCACACGTAAAACTCAATAGATTTTGTCAAATTGGGAAGAAAAAAAGAAATTAGAGCAATCTTCAGGAATTTCAGAAAGAAAAGTTGACTTAAATATCTTATTAGAAATAACAGTTCAGTATTAATCCCAAAGGACACATAATCTTTTAATATAAGATATTTGGTTCAAAGAGGCTCCTGGAAACATGATTCTAATTGCTTAAATAATTATTTCTTTTCTTGTACAATACTTTTTATGTTGATGGATAGTCATAAATATTAACCACCAGCAGTGCAATAGTAATTTATATTCAAATTGTCAGACATCACTTTGTGAACACATAAAATAATTTACATTTATTTAGAACCTTTTATCCTAAAATGCTTTACACATATTACACATATAATCTGATTGTAAACTATATTTAGCAACTTGAAACTGTTTCTGAGATGAAATATTCTAAGTACAATAATTAATATATAGGGCAGCACTACACAAGAGAAAGAAAGGAGCACTGGAGGTGAGACTATAATTATTTTAGAAAAAAAATTTTTTTTTTCAAAATGTCATTGCTAAACTCAATGCTTTTATGTATTTCTGTTTCTAGGACTGGAGAATCCATGTTGACCAAATGCATCAACACAAAAGTGAAATTGAATCTGCTTTAAAAGAGACAAAGGTAAGTATGTTACTAGCAGTCAGCAAGTATTTCCTTTCCTACAAAAATCCTCATTGTGATGTGAGATAAATTAAACAAAAGATATAATTCCACCCTGTGAGGAGCTCATCTGGCAGAGTAATATGTAAGAAAAGCTAACTTTGTTTATGTTATTATCAGTGTGACACTGTTGGCCAGAAAGAGAGGGAATGATAAATAACCAGAGCAGTAGGAGCTCTTGGAGATGGAAAAATCACCTCTTTGTTGAGGGAACTCTCTTTAAGGCATTTTCATTCTATGTATTTCCACTGAAACTCCATGTGATGAGGTTTAGGTTTTGGAGTTCCCTTTAGTGGAGAACCAAATGATAAAGTCTAGGTTTAGGGAATCAAAATAAGATTAGGGTTTCTGGTGGTCAGGGAGTTAAATGATAAGGCCTAGTGGCAGGTTCGGGGTTCAGGGAACCAAATGGAGAGGTTTGGTTCCCCTACACCCTTTTGGGATTCAGCACAAGGCTAGGGAGCTTTGGGGACTCCCTTCTGGCAGCGCAGAGATTCTCTGTAAAGGAATTTACAGACCCGAAAAACTTGATTGATAAAAGGTTTATTATAGGGATTGGGAAGTAAGGTTAGAAATCCTGATAGAGAGGCATAAAGTTTCGCTAAGAAAATAGGTGAGGGTAAAGAGAGGCTGGCACTGGAAAAGAATATTATCCAGTGGACAGAAGCTTCCTTGGCATAGCATGGCATAGCCTAGCATGCCATAGTATAGCATGTTTGGAATCTTCAAAGAGAGGATTTTAGATAGGAGCTTTGGCTACAAACTGAAAGGGGTTAGTGGATAGAATCCCAAGTTGGCTCATCTACTTGCTGAGTTTCAGCTTGACCTGGAATTTGAATAGAATGAGTTTCTTTAATTGAATAGAGTTGGAATTCAAACCAACTCCACCTAGATAGCAGAATGAAATTGTCTTGTTTCCCTCCTTCTGGTCCCTCACTGAGGCAGAGTTGAAGGAGATTTTCTCCATCAAGACAGAAAAATGCAGTGATAATGACATAAACATAAAATTTGCAAAACATGCCTAAAGTAACTTTACTAAACTTTTTTAATAAATAAAAATTTCAGAAATATTTTTCATATGTGTCTTTAGAGAAGTTGAGCAGGGTTATAGAATGATAAACATATTTCACTTGGATTTTGAAAAAAGATTTTTGTAAAGTTTCTTTCTTACTGAAAATTCCATGAAATTTCTAGGGATTTTTGGACAAGCTCCATAATGAGATCAGTAGGACCCTGGAAAAGATCAGCAGTCGAGAAAAATATATCAACAATCAACTTGAGCACTTGGTTCAAGAGTATCGAGCTGCTCAAGCCCAGCTGAGTGAGGTAACCTAATGACTATTAAGAATTCTGGTTAATGATCCTAATCCTTTGCATTAACTTAACACCTTTCTTTAGAAAAATGTGAAATTCTTGATAATAGCCACATATTCATTCTCATGGTAATCTTGGAAGCTAAGTAGTCAGCACATCCAATTACCCCCTTTTTCAGTTATATATGCAAAGCCTTTAATTTCCTTTTTAAAGGTCATCTTGAGAATGAAGGTCCTTGAACTTATATCCATGTCAGTAGAGATCTAGGTTCACATTGCTGAGGAACATGATCTAGAGTAACAAACTTTGAGAAAAGTTGGTGCAAAGTAGAGAATGGCAAAAGTTATATTATTGAGAAATATATTTAGGAATCAAGAAATGAAAGAAGTCAAAGATTTACAAATTATTCAGAAAGCTTTTATCAATTTAGTTTATCAAATAGCTTTAAGCCTCAACTATGTACACTACCAAATAGCATTAAAAAATTAAATTAACTCTTAAAGAGCAAAAACACATGATGACTGTTTTGGTATAATCCATATTAGAGCAAAATTAATAGTAAATATAAGCAAGTAAAATGAGAAGTATGTATGATTAGAACACTTACAACTCACCCTGTTAATAAGCTATTGGCCCAGAGAGAGAAAAAAAAATGAAAATAGACAAAAATAATTATCACAATTCATTAGACTATTGTCATCATTTTTTAGAAAAATTTAACTATTTAAAATAGACACCACAAGGAGTAAATCAAAAATACTGGAATACCTTGCTAGCAACCACTTGCTTTCCTCAAGGGAAGGAGACATAGCCACCAAAGACATTTTATATATCAGTTCATTTACAAAATTGTATAGAAGAGGATGATAGCATTAAAATTTTACAGAAAAGTTTAATGAACATGTCAGTAGAATATGAAAAAAATCAGAGAAACCACCTTAACTAACAAGCACCTTATCTTCTTGTCAAGCAGAAATGTAGGGTAACCAAAGACAATATTAATTTCAAGAAGTGTCAAACAGATAGTTGGCTGACCATGTGTGGCTCATAATGATGTGGGTTGAGGTCCCTTTAAGATTCCTTTCCGATTCTCAACCACCCCCATGGATGAAGAAGCTATGATCTTTGATTCACAAATCCTGGTCAAAAAGCACCCTTTTTGAATTCCAATGATATCCGGGCTTTCCAAGTCCCCACTGGATCTGAGCTAACTTCGGCTTTCCCAGCCTCCACTATCTGCTCAGGTTTCACCAACCCCCACAAATAGCTTCCTCCTTATCTAAAAACCCATTTAATACTATTAAATTCTAACCCTGGCCAAAACCCACCAAGAGCCTGGGACTCCACCCACCTTCAATATCACCAAGAACCCCCATTATAAAAAAAGGAACTCTGGAGCCCACTCTTTGCAGGGGCCCCAAACATGGCATTCTTACATCATTCATGCCAAGGATTCCTGTCCACCTGATGACCAGCTCTGGCCCTGGCATATTTCTACCTTTACCCTTACTTCCAAAACCCTACAATAAACCTTTTTTGTCAATCTAGATTTTGGGGTCTATAAATTCCTTTACAGGGGACTCTGCGCCATCACTAGACTGCATTTAACTATGTATCCTTGCACCAAACCAAAAGGGGTTACCCCTTACCTAACTCTCATCAATAACACTTACAAGTGCAGTCTGAACTGGATTAAAATATAATTGGGAAACATTTATTAAAACATAAATAAGAAAAAGCACATATAATAATATGACGTATTTTCAAAGTCTACATGCAGTACACAGGAATCTTTATAAATAGTTAGTGGCCCCCATTTCTATTTGAGTTTGGCATCATTAATTTAGAGTACAAACTCTCATCTGTGAAATATTACAAAATATTTTGGTATATCTGATATCTCACAGAATCATGAAAAGTAGTTGAAAGGAAAATGAGTTTCCAGAGTGATCTTGGAATGAGACCCAGCTAAGCCAGATCATTCCAACATTTATAAATGAAAAAAAAAAAAAAAAGAGAGAGAGAGAGAGATGAAAAGTGGAACATATGCCAGCTTTTCTAAAGCAAGCAAAGACTCAATTCAGTCTAATTGATAATAACAGAACCACTACATTTACACATTTTACTTTACCCTCTTACCACCCATTATGAGAAGAGGGAGTAAGAATGTATTTACAAATATAAAGGAACAATGAGCAGACTTTGCTAAATAAAGAAATGATGAAGAAATTCATCCTACAGATGACAAAATTTTTAAAGTTCTTAGATTCATTTTCAAGCTTTCCAAAATAAGAAAAGAGCCTGAAAAAAATAGAAAAAAATCACAAGAAATATAATTATCCCCAAGAAGATAACTAAAAAATATCTACAACTACTGATCCATATATCTACTTTTTTCATCCCTGTAAAATCTCTCTAAGTCTGGTCTTTGTATACTTTGAAGACATTCTTGAAGAAAACAAGCAGGGAATAGGCAGGGTAGTTTTCTGAAACGTGCTGCATTTTCACATTTGTATAACTAAGAGGTTTTAAACCTGACAATCACCATCTATTTCTAGTGATTCAGAAGAGGACAGATGATATCTCCATAAGGAATGAAGTAAGCTCTGCTAGGAATTATAAAGTTCTGGGCAAAAAATTGGAAACCTTTGGGGCACAGGTGGTGTTTTTATCACTGCTGCCAATTGAAGGGAGGGATTTTGGAAAGGAAGATTGATTTGCAAAGTGAACAGCTGAGTAAGAAGATAATGTATGAGAACAGAATTTGGATTTCTGGACCATGTCTTAAAGTACAGAAACAATAGGCTCTTGGCCAGAGATGGAGGGCACCTAGTGAGGGCTGGTAAAAATTTTCTTGTTTGGTGTGGAGTCTTAACAAATCTGATTCAAAAGACTTTTTGCAATTAGGGACTAAAATGTTCTGGTTATCTGCTAAAGCTTTCTTCAAATTAGAGCAGCTAATAAATTCCTGAGTCAACAATGATAATTTCATTCTTCAAAAGATGGAGAAAACAAGGGGAGCTATTTTGTACCAGATTTGGGCAATAAGAAGAAACTGGTTGTTGAAGTAGAAATAATAGGGACTTTATGGGGAAGTGACCATTTCATCTTATAATTTGTCTTGGGGCAGAAGAGGAAAGCCAGATATCGTCTGATATGCACCCCAACTTTGGGGAGGCTGAATTTCAAAGTTCAGAAATGAATGGGTAGATTCCCATGACCTAAAATTCCACAGGGGAAGTAAGTCTTCCAAAGGATGGGAAGCTTTCAAGAATAGAATTCTAAAGATATAAACAAAAACAATTTCAATAAAGGAAAAATAAAAGAGTTATCCACATAAAGAAATTTATATAGAGAGTGAATGGATTCATCAGTTTATTTAGATTTTTAAAAGATTGAATCAAGCAAGTTAACAGAGAATAAATACATAAGAATATGACTTGAAAGAATACTGGCAGAAATGCTAACACTCAGAATGAGCTGAGGTTAGAAGTGAATGTTAAGGACAACACCACAAAAGCCTTTTTAGTTACATTAGTAGAAAAAGTAGGAGCAAAGGAGGAGTAAGACTTCTTCCTAATATAATTAAGATGACAGGTTAAAGGAGAAAATTGAACTATTCAGCTTTGTTTCTGTTTTCCCTGCCAAAATATCTGTCCATATCTGGACTGAACAGTACGAAATAAAAGAGTTAATAGAAAGTCAAAATCAAAGATGAGAGACACAGCTGCCATTAGTGAAATCAAGTAACCAAAACTAGATGAGCCTCTAGCAGGTACCACAGGAATAGAGAGGACTGATAATTGTCCTTGTTATTTAAAATGAGGATATCAGAGAACTAACATCTAACCAGTAAGTTTGACAGATTTCCTGTATAAATTCTAGAAGTTATTGTTAAAGGAGTAATTTGTAACCATTTAGAAAGACTAGGCGGCACGGTTTTATCCAGAACAGGTCATAGTACACTTCTGTCATTTTTATTTTTGGTAAAGAGTTTCTACACTAGTAGATCAGGAAAATGGTGGATATAGATATAGTTTACTTAGATTTCAGCAAAGCATTCAGAAAAGTTTGTCATACTCTCCTTGAGGAGATGAGTCAGAACTTAACTGTATGACCAAACTTATTAGAATGGTGATAGTTTTTTGGATTGCTGATTTTGGTCCTATGCTTTTCAGTATTTTTATCAGTGCCTTAAATGAAGGCATAGATAACATTGTTTATATTTTCAGAAGATACAAAACAAGAGAGATCACTAGTGCATTGATTCATAGAAGCATGAATTAAAAAAACTGTCAAGAAATTAGGACAATTAGATGAATCTTATTAAATGAAACTTAACTTACTTGGATTCAAAATACTAATTCATAAATGTAAAGGAAGCATAACTAGGCAGCAATTGGTGTGAAAAAAGATCTGAAAATTTTAATGAACTGAAACTCAATATGATTCAGTAATACTGACAGTCAAAAAAGGTATTAGAAAAGGCATGTGACCCAAAATAAAGAAAGTACAATAATCTTTGGCTAGGGTATATTACTAGGAAAGAAAATGGGGTGGTTATGTAGTAAGAGTAATGATAACAGATGGACAGACCTGAGTGCTGCATTATTATCCAAGAAATATCAAAAATGAAGCCAAGTCATCAAAGACATTGGGTAGACACTGTATGCAAGTTTTTAGAAAACAGTGGCAAAAAATTGGGAAGAATGAAAAGATATGGAAATGTCTGGATCTGTCTCAATGAGATATGTTTATATCAGTGGAATCTTAGATACACTGAAGAAGGATTGAAAATGGGGAAGACTTTTTATTATAACAAAACCCCAAGATAGCTAGGAGCACTCAGATGGCACAAAGCAACTAGCTACATAACACAGTGGATAGAGTGTAGGACTTAGAGTCAGAAAGATTTGAGTTCAAATTCAGCCTCAAGACACTTATTTAGCTATGTGACCCTGGTCAAGTCACTTAACTTTGCCTTAGTTTCCTCATCTTTAAAATGAACTTGAGAATGAAATGGCAAACTACTCCAGTATCTTTGCCAAAAACAAATCCCAAGAGAGGTCACAAAGAGTCAGACACAACTAAAAAATGATTAAACAAAACAAATCCAAGATACATGTGCCAGCTAATTAAATCAGAAGTATTTTAAAGTTCTGCACTTTTAAGATTGACAGAATTTGATGGCAATTTTTCTAAAAGTTGGGGTAAAAAGGTTTAGCATAGGGTTTAGCACTTGCATCCACTGAAAGTAGGGAAAGGAAAAGAGGTAAAGACTTTTCTTAAATAGTAGAAAAATCCCAATATTTTGGTTGTTTTCAGAGGATTCCCCATAAAAAAAAAAACAAAGTTGACAGTGTTCTTTATTTGAGACAATTTCCATGCCCCTATTCTCTTAGATTGACCACATGTTCTATAAGCATATGTATTGTTATTTCTTTAAAAATGCTTTGGAAATAGATTAAAACCATTCTGTAAGTGTTGAGCATTAATATTAACCATTTCCTTAACATTATTTCCCTAAAACTGTATGCAAACTGATTATAGTCATCCTTTTAAATCTGGTAAATTGCTGAGCATGATAGTCTATTTTAATTGAATTTTAGAACCAGCTCTCCCTGCTTGCTGTGCAGATCAAAGTGAACACAAACTATTCTCCCATATTGCTTTAAGAATAATAACAGAAAATGATTTTTACATTGAACAATGATTTTGCAAGTTATACAAAGAAAAATCCTAAAACAAAGATAATGCTATCATTTCATAGTACTGTAGTTAAGATATATTTCAAAAGGCCATAATGTTCATTAGCTGCACTTAATCGTTACTTTCACAAACATATCCACAAAAAAAGAGGCCTTTGTCATAAAATGATATGCAGAAATGGCAACTGCAGAATGGCCATATTTAAGTAATCTTGTGCTTCTATTTTAGATGTGTGACTAAATTAAATGTCTTCTTTTTCAGGCAAGGGAAAGATACCAGCAGGGAAATGGAGGAGTAACTGAAAGAACTAGAATTCTTTCCGAGGTATATAAACAACTCTTCTACTTTGTTGATCCTCCAGTTACCTGGGCATTCAGATCCTACATTTAGTTGTGTGAAAGCCATTCTGTGAGCACAAATATTTATTTTCTGTATTGGTTAATGTTTTCTGCAGTCATTTTAATTATACAAATGTCCTGTGACTTTTAATAATCTTTTATTGGATAAAAACCTTTAATTTTCTAATTGAAAATTCTTGCATATATGGTTAAATATCTAATTGTATAAATCATAATACACATCAGATTAAGAGAAATATATAATGTAAAAAGTAGAACACTAGTCTTAAGATTCTGTACCATATGAGCAATGTTTTTAATAACAATTCATTCTTCCTATAATCTAGAGTTTTTATTTTACCTATTTTTATCTGTTTCACTATTAAGAAAGAGGAGAGATACTAATATAATAACTTCCTTTTGAGGGTTTTATGCCATTCACATCTATTGTTCAATTTATTCTTATGTTCTTAGAAGTGAGAAGATTCTAGATTCTGTTTCCCATTTTTTAGTGAAAAATCTAAAACACACAAAATTTAAGTTGACCAAGATTAGTGGCCATTTTGGGGCTAAACCCCACATTTTCTTTATTCTCAATCTAGTACTATTTCATAAGCTATTCTTCTTAATAGGATTAAACCTGCCTCAGGGAAAAATGAGAAAAACTTGCTAATGATTTTAAAATAATTTGATAATATAACATTAGAAATGCTATGAATCTAATTCTGTGGTGCACCCAAGCAAATAAAGCCTTCTCTGGAAACAAAGTACGTGGATATATTAGGGAAATCAACAATTTAAGTATTCCAGGGAATCATTTAGTTCTCTAAAAGAGGTAATTTTTCCAGTTGTAACTTGTAGGTGTAGAAAAAAAAAAAAAAACTTGCTTTATTTGAATGAGTATTATGTCTTGGGAGTATTTTTTTCTAAATTATGATAAAACAAAACCTATTAAATTTCAATAATTATGTCTAGCTCATATCAGATATTTTTCATAATTAACAAATAAGTAATTGGCCACATTTTTAAATGTAGGTTTATGTTACTGCATGCACATAATAGTCCAGATGTAGGCTTGCAGATAAGAACTTAAAACGAGATACAGCTTGGACTTTTTTTTTTTAATTTTAGTATTACAGAATTCTAAACAGTATTTGTTTCAGCAGGTAATGTTTTGCCAAGCTTTGTATTTTAACATTTTGCCACAATGTATGTAAAGTTTTTTGTTATGTACCAAACTTAAGGGAAAAAGGAATATCTTTTCTCTCAAAGTTTCAATACTGAAAAGATAAATATGAAGCTTTTAGGAATCCCAAAGCTTCTTTGATGTTTATACTGTTTTAATTAATGACTGATTATTAGGGAATAGCATAGTAGGATATGCATATCTCATGAAATAATTGCACATCTTGAATACTTAGTTCCTAAAACAATTTTAATAGATATATTCTACTATCTTGTAGCCTGGAAAAATGAAAGGAAAACTAATTTGGTTAATTTTAATGTTAATATAAAATTATTTGAAGATGAAAATCTGTGAAACTGTGTATCTTGTCCTTTAGTGGCTCTATTAAGTAGGTAAGGGAGGGGAGTGAGTTGGATGGGTACCACATAGCACAGGTCAAAAGGATAATTATGTTCAGGGAATCTTCTATGAGGCTCTTAAAAAGCTACAAGAACTGAGGAGGCAGGCAAAGTAAAAAAAAAAAAAGTAGGTTGATTGAGCACATGTCATCAAGTAGCTCAGATACAAGGGAAGGGATGTCATAGAATGCTTTGCCCTCAGGTGCAACATAGCACCAGTTTTCACCATCGGGATGGTGAAGGAATTTATATAAGAGATAGAGTGGAGTCTTGAAAGTTTCTGCTTTCTTGATGTGACCAGGACCTGCTACCTAATCATCTCTACTTGGGAACTAGGAGATACCATTGATTAATGGCAACAAGTATATAGGGCTCAGTCTTATTATGTTAATTAGGCAATTCCAAGATTGTACAGTGAGAAAGACCCAAAAGTGAAATGGGGTTGTAGCTGCTGATCACTTCCATTCAGGATAATCCAAAGTAGGTAAACCAAAGATTACCACGCCAAACATATGCATTTTTTTTTATCACTGGAATCATGACCAGATTACTTATTCTAAATACTTGATTTTTTCTTCTGAAAATGGTAAAGATGCAGAGTTCATGAAAACCTTTTTTTCCCCCTTCAATTTAAGATTACAGAAGAATTAGAAAAGGTAAAGCTGGAAATGGAAGAAAAGGGCAGCAGCATGACTGATGGTGGTAAGTATATGCTCATTTTAAGGAAACAGTATATCAATGAAAGAGATGAATGGTTACTCAATAAAAAATCAACTTAGCAAAATGTTACTAAGATAATGCATGAATTAGTTATTTAACTTGCTGGAGAAGAAATATATATTACGAAAAAGACTTCTAATTTTCAAAACATTATTTTCCTGATTATACTTCACTTAGTAACTTGTTGACTGACTCACTTTGATTTTTTTTATTTTACTCTTTAATGAATTCAAAAGTGAGCAAAAAGTACATAAATAATTTATTGAACAGAATCGTACCATGTGGTAAAAGATTTCTATTCAAGGTGCAGCCATAATATTGTTGATTTTTTTTTTAATACAAATGGGCACAAAAGTTGTCATGGGAATGATTTTATGTTAAGTTTTTCTTCCCACAGTAGACATGAAAAGGGCAAAAAGAATCAATATCAAAAATCAACTTCTCCAGTGAGCTAATATCCATACATATATATTTTCAATTTTCCTAAAATTATGCAAAGTTCTCCCAAATAGAGCCATAGATTTCCCACACTGAATCACACCATACAGTCCTACTCCCCTAATATGGAAAGTGACTGACCTTCACTGCTTTCTCTTTCTAGTCTCTACCAATCTACATATGTGACAGCTCAAAAAGGGCACATAAAATCTTGTTTATTCATCCTTACCTTTCCAGCAGTCACCTTTCACCTTAAAAAAAAAAAAAAAAAGTTTGGACACAGCACATCAAAAATAAGGTCTTTTCCACTTTGGAAAATGTTGCAAATGCCCAAAATGCCACAGCAAAACTGAGTAGACAACAGTGAATGGTTGGCTATATTTTTAAATTTTTCTTTCTTTTGCATAAAGGCAAAGATTATGAAATTATTATGCAAATTTAACAGTAGACCAACACTCCAAAAGTACAGTTTTATTCTTTGTTATGTTTTTTTTTACAGCTCCTTTGGTAAAGATTAAACAGAGCTTAACCAAACTGAAGCAAGAAACAGTCCAAATGGACATTAGAATTGGTGTAGTGGAACATACATTACTCCAGTCAAAACTAAAGGAGAAGTCAAATATGACTAGGGATATGCATGCAACAATCATTCCAGAATCTGCAATAGGTTCTTATTAAAATTTATTGTACTTTGTTCTCTGCTCAGTTTTTTCTTAAGTTCTATTACATTTCATATTGCTAAATTTAAAAAATTATTATACCTTACTGAACATTATCAGAATGTCTAAGATACCTTATTCTTGTGTGTATATATGTAAATATATACACATATATTATGTAATTGTGAACCTGATGATTTAAGATGGAATATAATTTTAATAAAGTAATTAGAAATTTTTATTAATGGGCTTGTCTTTGTTTCTCATTACATATTCTAGAGATTCTCATAAACCTTTAACAGGAATAGAAGTAACAAGTTAGATTAACATTTCCTAAAGACCTGTTCCATGAAGGCACCATATTGGGGTTGAGGAACAGGGATATAAAACTAAATAAAATTTATCTCTGAACTACAAGGAGCATAACTCTTATTTTTGGAATTTAGGGTATGCAAATAACTCTATTATGAAATGTATTAAAACTCTCTAATATGTCTGTGATTTCATGATGTGAGAATTCTGACTTTCAATGATCTACAGAGCAAGCTATCTATCCTATGTGACCCTTCATCCCCATCATATAAATTTGCTGCATTCTCTTATACCACTGAAGGACATGGTCCATTGGTTTTCCTCCATTTATATAACCAATCTGTTTTCTTTATTAAAATTTGGTTTCTTTGATAACATCAACTACCTTTCCTTTTTAATCCCCTAATTAATTAAATTCAGGTTTACATAATATGTTTCCATCCTCTCAAGCGAGTCATGCACCTTTCCATTGAAGTCAGTCAAGCATCTTTCCATTGCCCTTCAACTTTAATTCTTCAGACACTACTATAATCATTATGATGTTTATATTAGTCCATCATAGATATCATTCTCACAATCCCCCTGGGTAGTAGATGTTGTTATTAACGCCATTTTGCAGAGTATTAAACTGAAACAAAGATTAAATGATTTGTCTAACATATACAACTAGTAAATATCTGAGCCAGATTTTAATTAAGTACTTCCTGATTCCAAGTCCAACTTTCTACTTATTGTGCCATTTAGATGCAACCATATATTATTAACATTAGAAGAATATTAAAATTAAGAAGATGCACTTTTGTTTCAGAACCTATGATTTAATATTCCTGAACTGAGCCTTTGTTTCAGGAAAAACCTCTGCCCCACATTGTGCTTTTTGGTGGGTGATGTCCACCCTGCTTGATCTCAGCCAGGGTTCTTGAACTGACCAACTCCCAGAGTTGGTTTGCCCCCATACCCTTTTCCCTGCCCAATAATTTTTGAAGTTCAGAGTGCTGGAACTTCAGGGCCCTCTCTAATGTCTCATAGCAAAGTGTTAGGGATCTCAGAGACCCTGGCCATAAGTTCAGACAATAAGCATTAAGCTCCTGCTCTGTACTAAGCACTGTGCTAAACTGTTGGGAAACAAAGCATGGCAGAGAACAGTCTCTGCTTTGAAGGAGTTCACAATCTAATGGAGAAATCGGTGTGGAAACAACTATGTATAAGCAAGCTCTTTGGAGGACAGATTAGAATTATTACAGGGAAGGCACTCACTATATTTAAGGGGAATCAGCAAAGGCTAAGTAGGAGTGCTGCTTATATCCTCTCCCTGGGACTTCCAGAGTCTTCATACTGGGGTCTTCAGACCACCCTGGGATTTTGTAGGGATACTATTTCCTCTTGCTGCCCTCATGAAGACAGAATTTGTAGGTTTCCTTGTCTCTGCTCCATCTCTGCTTAATAGCAGGCTGCCTTTGCATTTGATTTGCTTGGCTGAAGGGTTTCCTTTTCCTTTATGGGCTTTCCTTCCTTGACAGAACTTTTGTGCAGGTTTGAGATGGAAGAAATAGCTAGATTCTCAGTGAATTTCTTGATCCTTATTCAGTGTAAAGCAAATGTCAGCTTTTTGTCAGTGACCAGGCCCATGTAGGCATTTGTTTGGTCAAAAATACCCTTCAACTTTTCTTGATAACAAGATAATTATCTTTGTTCTTAAAATTTTCAGTGAATTTTTCCTGGCCACATAAAAGTTTTATGAGAATAATCTATACATATACATGTTGAGCACATTCTGCTTTAGGCATATTTCTTAATCTCTCTGAGCCTCAGTTTCCTCCCTGAAAGATGAAGAGGTAAAGCATCTTAGGATGGCTCCTAAAATCCCTTTGAGCTCCAAATCTATGATTCTACTCTCTATGATCTTGGAAGGGAATAGATAGATTTTGACAAATAATATTGTGCAGTAGACTATATCATACAGTTGGCTAAAGGCTAGAAAATAAAAGATTTGGAAAAGCATGTCTCTGCCATGTATATGTCAAAAAATTTTAAATTGAGTAGGTCTTTTAGTCACCATAGACTACTATTATTTAAAGCTAGTTGAGAAGGTTGTGAAATACTTTCACAGTAGTTTTGTCTTTAGGGGAAAAAAAAAAAAATCACTCTTCTGTAACCTCCCACCAAGGCTAGGGTAATTGCCACTGATTGCAAGGGCCATACATACCAATATTCCCTGATATACATGAAGATGAGCTGATGTTAAGGTGCCAAACAGCCTTTCTTTATTGGTAATCTCAGCAGGGGTTAGCAGGAAGCCAGAGCACTAGTGTATGTATGTCTCTGTGTGTGTGTCTCTCTGCTTTGCTGAATCTCTCTACATCTCTCCCCATCCTTCTCACCTATGGACTCAAAGCTGGTTATTTATATCTACTCTCCTCTGGGATTACCCTGTGCCTAGTCCACTCAGCACTGCCCAGGTGGATCCACAGAAGGAAAACACCTGGAGTTAGTGCTGCATCCTAAAAAAAGATCTAGCAAGAGGACACACCCCTCAACATCTCAAGGAAACACCTATGAGACACAACCTCCTGCCTCAGATGCCAAGCCCCTCTTTACCGCCTGGGTCCACCTTACCCACCGGTAAGGTATCTTACATGGCATACATGGCAATTCTCAGAAGGAGAAAAGTCCCTAACACTCTTCTCTGCTTCCTAATTGTCTGAAAATGACCACTATTTTTCTTGGAGAAATAGAAATTTTTAAAAATACAATTTTTTTAAAGTCCTAGCTATACTGAATTTTGATGTTCTGTTGTTTTCTTTTTACATGAGATTTCATGGAGAAAATGATTTTATTAGAGATATTATCTAGTTTGTATTGTTACCAGACAGATATCTTACTATAAGTTTAGGTATTCCCAAATGTAAATAGGGGAGCAAGTACCTAACTATATCTTCTTATTATAATTTGCACTTGACCCATATATAATAAAGAATTTCATAAGGAAATGAAAAAATGACAACCCAAATTTTTCTAATGAAGGACAACTCATGCTCAACCATGCTAATTAGTACCAAAATCATCTATCCTGAAACAAAATAAAAAATATTAGAATAGATAAATATTGTGGATGTTAGACTCTCTTACAGACATTAAGAATGGCCTGGGTTTAGAGAAAGGAACAGTAATAACAAGTTGGTAGAATTAATATTATGTATAATTAATAAGGTTCCCCCTCTTTATCACATTCTTTAACCTTTTTCTCCTCTTTTTCGTTATTTAATTTTTCACCCTCCCCCACATACTGTATTCCATCTTCTTTTCGAACTCTCTTTGAAGATCAACCAAATAGATAAAAATATATCACTATGTATAAATTACTTCATTACTCATGAAGATAACAATCAATACAATGAAATGTGAGTCTATTTATTTAATTTGTTTCTCAGGAGGAAGCGGGAAAGAAAAAATATACACCATGAGATAGCAGGTAGATTAAATAAGCCCAGAATTTTTCTCTGCTTAAAACTGCATACTTGTTTGGAAAGAAAGGCCTAAGCTAAAGTTTCAACAAGTTAGTGTTGATTCTCTAGACATTTTTTTTTAATACAGGCAAATGAGAGCGTTAGATCATCTAATAAATTAAATCAGACACCTATCCAGTGCTTTTCAGTCATTTTCAGTTGTATCTGACTTTTCATGACTTTTAATTTGTGGTTTTCTTGTCAAAAATAACAGTGGTTTGCCATTTCCTTCACAAGTCTATTTACAGATGAGGAAACTGAGGCAAACAAGGTTGTGATTTATCCAGCTTAGTAAATGTTTGAGGTTGATTTTAAATTTAAGAAGAAGAATCTTCCTGACTCCAGAGCTAAATTCCCTATACATTGTACTACTTTGCTGCCTCCTTCCCCCAAAAAAACTTTGACTCAACAAGTTCAGCTATCCAAATTATCCAACTAATGGTTTCAATTTCTATTTCATGTGAAACAATATTTGTTAGTGGATGATGTCAGCTGTCCTCGTTTGGACCAAATGCATTAAGATGATAAAGGTTCTTCTCCATTTCTTTAAAATAAAGTGCAACATTTAATAATGTAATAATGCAATCTCTTAACAGAGGTTAGGAGGCACAGAGGATAGAGTGCCATGTGTGGAATTATGGAATACCTGAGTTCAAATCTAATCTCGGACACTCAATAGCTTTCTGATTTGGGGCAAATCATTTAACATTGTTCTATTGCAGTATGGCAATATAATAAATACAAAGTACCATCTTATTTCAGGGTCTAGTAACAATCTGGGTTGTAATTGGCTTATGCTATTTTTTGAACTCAGTGACCTAATAACCAAATTACAAAACCTGAAATTCAACATAGAAAAGAGCAAAATACTATTTTAAAAGACAATACTGGCTTTGAAGTCACAATTTGTATCTTCTTGACAAGTCTTCATTACAAAACTGAGCCCCCTTCTTGAATAAGAATCTTTGAGAATATAGTTATTTCTAAAGTACTGAGCATACAACTCAATATTTCATTTAAAAGAAAAAAAATCTCAAGAATGAAATATAATTTTGTTCTTTTCCTGCCCATATCAAGGTTAAAATTTAACTTATCATCAGTTACAGCTCAAGGGCCTTTTTAGTCCGTGCTTTGTTCTTTAAAAAGAAGTGAATTCTGCAAGGATGTTTCCTGACTCTCAGAGGTTACAAAAAGCCAACCACCTCGTGTTTCTATCATAACATTCATGAGAATTAAGTCAGAAGATTCTAGTAGAGGTGGAGGTCATTGGATTCTTCAAGCTAGGATAATAATGGCAATGTAAAAATTCTAAAGTTTACCTAGTTCTTTAAAATTTACAAAGCAATTTACATATATCATCTCAATATATGATCAGTATTCCTAGCATCTCTGGCCCTACTTTTCTTAGGATGGTTCTCCAGTGTAAAAGGCTGAAATGCTGAGTTGATGCACTGAGCTCAGACAAAGGAGCACTTAAGGCTAGTTACTGATTGGACAATACTTTATTAGCATATGCTTAGAAAATGGTCCTTCCCACTATTCTGTGCTGGCCCTATCATTTAGTGTATACAGAGAATTGTGGGAAGGATTAGAGGGTAGAATAAAAACAAGCCAGACTCACTTTGTCAGTAGAAGAGGAAAAGGAAAGTTGCAGAGATCCTATGTCCATCCAATTCACTTCTACCCCTAAAGACCAAGAATGAAGACCAAGGACTTTAGCTTGACTCCTGCTGATTCTAAGATATCCAGGGTGCTAACTCTGTCTTCACACTCCAATTTTATTGTTTTCCCTGGCTATGAGCATTTTTCTTCTAGTTATCATTTTTCATTTATTTATTACTTTACAGAAATGTGTTTTATCTTCCATCTTGATATTCTGTAATTATTTAAAGAATCTAAATGCAAGATAACATCTAGAAGAATTGAGCAGAAACCGTAGGAAATTAATGGCATGGAAAAAAATATTAGAATGGTATCTAAAGGTATGGAAAGAGGTTGAAAATATAAGATAAGGACAAGAACATTATGAAGTATAGAAGACTGGATACCTACATCAATCCTCCTTCCTTCCTGATACTATGGCAATTCCTGCTTTTCCCATTACTGGGATTTGACTTCTTCTCTCAACAGTGACGTTATTTGACTATTTTTAATTAGGTTAAAAAGGCCATTCTTTGCCTCCTTTCTTTCTTACCTAGATTTAATAGCTGAATAGATGTTCCATCAGGCAAACTAATATCTGTTAAAGACTTTAGCTTAAAAAGGCCAAAGCCTCCCACTGTATCGACTGTAGCCTTCTTCAGCATCCTGATCTATATCTGGCCCCTGGACCCAGATGGCTTCTCCAAGGGAGCCCTGCACAGCCCTCCCTCATTCAAATCCAATTCACTTGAATGTCACAGCATCACCTCCCTGATGTCATGATCTTCTTGAAGAATAACAGATAAACAACAATAACAACAATGACATTAACAGCCATGAGAGTTAAAAAATAAAAGTGGGGTATGTAGGCAAAGTAAACAAATGTGATGTTGAAAGTTCTCCATAGCAAAGATGTATCAAACATAAATGTATTTTATTTTTCTTAGAAATATCATTGTAGTACTCACCAGAAATACCTTACTGCCCATTTGTGTTAAACATTAAAACCACTAACACACATGGATTGTTTTGACAAGCTTTCTTTGCATTGCCATGTTCTATTACCCAAAACAAGTAGCTTTCCTTGAAGTTCAAGCCTTCTTGGCTTGCAATAGCCAGCTAATTGGCTTCCCTGCTTCCAATTTCTCCTCACTTCAGTCATCCTCATTCAAACTGCCGAAATGATCCTCGGAAAGAATAAGTCTAAACAGGTCATTCATTGCCTTCTCATGACTTCTTGTTTTCTTTGATAAAATATATACTCCTCAGCTCATCATTTCAAACTCTTCACAATCTGCTTTTAATTTATTCTTTCAGACTTATATCTTATTATGCAGTACACTTTCAAGCCAAGTCGATCAACTTAACAATATACAAATTTGATATTTCTCTCCTATTTCTGTGCTTTTGCAAGATGGGGTTCCCCCATCACTGTAAATTCCATTCTCATTTCTACCTCTTAGAATCCTTAACTTCATTCAGGGTTCAGCTCACCCATCACATAATGGGAAACCTTTCCTTATGCTCTTCACTGTTATATATATACTTGTCTGTTTTCTTATTGTATTCCCCTTCTCACATAGTATGCACATTCCAGGAGGACAAGAACCCATTTTTTCCTTTGTTTTTGTAGCCTAATATTTATCATGCTGCCTTTGCAGGTTAGTGTCTAATTCTGGTTTCCTGCATTTGATTGGATTGGTAACCCGGGATCTGTGCTTATGGTGCTGGCATCCATATTTCTCTAACATCATCTGTAAGATGTCAGAAGATTAGATGATGGGGGAAAGGAGGGAAGGAGAGGAGGGCAACTCACCTCAGGCCACATCCTCAGAAGAGGTAATAGGATTATGTTTAATTTTGTGTACAATGATATTTCAAGTTATTCTCTATATGGAGGAAAAGAAGTCCAATTAGTCAATAAATATTACATACCTTCTATGTACCAGTCATTGTTATAAGTGTGAGGAATAAAAAAAAAAAAAAAAAAAAAAAAAAAAACAGTCCCTAACTTCAAGAAGCTCATAGTCTGATTCAGGAGATAACATTCAAACAACTATGCACAGTCAAGCTGTTGTTACCTTTGAGAATGAATGTAAGCTGAGAGACAAAGTTACAAGCATGTTAGTTAGGCTAACAGTAACCAGTAAATTGGGCCAATGGTTTCAGTGACCAAAGATTGAGTGAGGGATTCAATCAACAGATCTTTTAAATCTAGATATAAGTCTGTCTTCTGACACATTATATAGACATTTTAATGAGGAGGTGGGCTAACATTAATTCTCCCAATTACTTCCTCCTGGGAAGATGGGAGTAATTCTCAAGTGATAAAATTAGCCTAGGGTGTGATGTACAACAGATAACCATCACCCCAGGGAAGGCAGGAGAATTAAGGGAGATCCAGAAAGTATTCTTGCAGAAAACAAGATTTTAGCTTTGACTTGAGGGAAGCCAAGAGGTACAGATGGGAGGGAAGAGAATTCTAGATCTACGAAAATGCCTAGCCTGGTGATGGAGTGGCTTGTGTGAGAAATAGCTAAGAGATTCAGTGTGAATCACAGAGTACTTGTAAGATGTTAGGAGATTAGAAGATGGGGGAAGAGGGGAGGGAGAGGAGGGCAATTAAGGAAAGCTTTTGAATGCCAAAAAAGATTTTAATATGTAATAAGGAATTAATTGAATAGGGTAGTGACATTATCAGACTTTTGCTTTAGGAAGATCTGTGACAGCGGAGTGGAGAATGGACTAGAATGGGGAAAAATATTTGGTAAACCAACAGATTCTTTGGATTTCCAGGTGTGAGGTGATAAGGGCCTACACAAAATTAAGATAGTGTCAGAAGAGAGAGGGATCTCATATGACAGATATTGGCAATAGATCGGATTGGGGGAGCAGGCTTTGAGAGAGAATGAGGAGTAAAGGATGATAGCTAGGTTGTCAACTTGGATGAATAAGAGAATAGTGATAGTCTCAACAGTAATTGGGAAGGTAGAAAGAAGGGAGATTTTGGTAGAGGGAGAAAATAATGAGTTCATTTTGGAACATATACTATTGAAGATATCTTTGGGGCATTCTAGCTTGAGATGTCCAGCAGTTGGAATTGCAAGACTGGAGGTTGGCAGAGAGGTTAGGTAAAATAAGTAGACTTGAGAATCATCAGCATAGAGAAGACTAATATTGCAAAAAGATAATTATATGATAGAGATAATTGGATTCATGAGAAGTGATGAAATCATAATATAAGGAGAAGAGAAGAGGGTTTAGAGAGAGCCCCCGTGGGATAGTCATAGTAAATGGAAGTAATTTGGACCTAGCAAAGGAGAAGCATCCATAGTAGGCTCACAAAAATGTAGAGAAAAGGTATCAAGAGGCTTGTTCTGTTTCTTCTCTTACAACATGACTAATGAGGAAAACCATTTACATGATTGCACATGAATAATCTATATCAGATTGCTTGCCATCTTTAGAAGAGTGGATGGGTGGAAGGGTGGAAGGAATGTTGAAAATTGCCTTTACATGTAATTGGAAAAAATAAAATAACTATTTTACAAAAAAAGAAAGAAAAGTAGAAGAGTGATTGATAAGTGTCAAAGACTGCAAAGATGTCAAAAAGGATGAGAATGGAAAAAAATGCCTTTAGCTTTATCACTTGTTTAGTCATATCCCACCCTTCAAGACATTTGTGATTTTCTTGGCAAAGATACTGGAGTACCATTCACTTTCTCAAGTCATTTTTTAAAATGAGAAAACTGAGGCAAACTGGCTTACATGACTTACCCAGGACTACATAGCCAGGAAGTATCTGAGACTCACAATGCTGAATCTTCTTGACTCTAGCCTGCCACTCTCTCCACTGTGCCATGGGGCTGCCCAGTTTGTCACTTAAGAGATTGTTAACTTTGGGAAAGCAGTTTGGGTTGAGAATCCTGCCTTATATTTTACTGAAAAAACTGAAGTTCCTCACATTCAATAGACAATAAGGAAGGAGCCTCTGCACAAGTAGATACTGAAGATAAGAGAGTGGCAGTGAGAGAGGGGACAGTCTGCTGGAGACACAATACATATAGAGAGCTTTACCTTGACAAGGGAAAGGATCACCTCTTCATGTGAGAGGAGCAGATATCTGGGATGTGTGCATGGAGGAGGAGGGGAGAAGAGGAAGCTCTTGGTGAGGAACTTCAGTTTTTCCTGTAAAATATAAGGCAGGATTCTCAACAAAGAGGTTTGGGAAAGGGAAATTGTAGGGCTTGAAGAAGAATAAAAATATTTGGAAAAACCACTGTGGTGAGTGGTTTAGTGAAACGTAAAAAGATAACCTTGCAATCTTAAATAGCAGTTATCTTATAACATACAGTTGTAGGGGATCCAGTCAATACGGTCAATTTCTAGCTTCGTTAGTATGCAGCATGTGGGAGGAAACAAAGACAGAAGGTGGTGAGGGCTAATTCAGAGCTAAGTTTTGGCAGAACAAGATCAGTGAATTAGGATTCCATGATAAGGGAATTGAGAAGAGGATGGTCTTGAGATACACTGGCTCACTAAAGGATCAAGATGGGGAAGGGAGGCGAGTATAGAAGTAATGACCTGGGAAAGAATTTAGGGGTTCAGGGTTAGAAGTCATAGTGCAGAGTTTGTGGGACAGAGAGCAGAGATGGGATAACAAAAGATTGTGAACAGGAAGGGGAATTTCAAAGTTTATAAACATGGAAGCAGGATACTTGTGAGGGACAGCAAGATCAAAGGTAGAACCATCTCTGTATATAGCTGAGATAGAAAGGAGAAGTAGGTTATGACAAATGAGCAAGTTTAGGAAGTGAAAGGTAAAAGTACTTGAGGGAGTATCAATATATACGTTGAATTCCCCTAATATGAGGGCTGAGCATCTAGTTGGCTGAATAGTGGATAGTCAGGAAGCCCTGAGTTCAAATGTGACCTCAGACATTTACCAGCTATGTGACCTGGAGCAAGTCACTTCACCCTTTTTGTCTCAGTTTCTTCATCTGCAAAATGAGCTGGAGAAGGAAATGCCAAATCACTCCAATATCTTTGCCAAGAAAACCCAGATGGGGTCGCAAAGGATTAGACAAGTATGAGGACAGGAGAAAGGAAGAAGAGAGAGAGACTGTAAGCCAGGAACTGAAAGACCTCAGAATTAAACTAGATAATTGTTACATAAAGCGCCATAAGTTCATTCTTGCTTTTGTTGATGTTGCCATTGTTTTTAAAAAAACAAGTCTTTACTGTACTGACTAGATGGATCAGTTATGAAAGAAAGCAGCTTTAAAAAAAAATGTCATTGTTTGCCTAGACAGCTAATTTTAATCTCCATTCAACCAGTGTTTGTTAGCGCCTTAGCTACCCACTCCTACTTTCTTTTTACTTCTTAGCATGCCAACAGGCTAATAAGTTCTCAGCATCTACTAATGCAAATATTCAGAGACTGTGCCCATGCAACAGAAATAACTATTAGCCTGGATTGTGCATTGTTTGACCATCCAAGTAGCTAACGGCAAAGCAGATCTAATTAATTCTGTGGCATTTGCCCACTGAGCATGTCAAAATAACTGAACCGACTGACCATGCCCCCACAGATTCAGAGATTACAAGTAAAAAGTCAGTTTCCACAAGCCTGTGTTCCCACAGGTATTCCAGCAGAACTCACAGGGCACAGAAAGACAGCAGGGAGAACTAAATTTCTTTTAGCCTTTCTCAAGAGTTTTCATTTCTTGTTGCCCAATTTTTCCCAAGCCCACTGTGGTTTCTTTAGACACTGACTATTTTAGCATATTCATATGTTCTTGACTGAATTCACTATTTCAAATATCAAATATGCTAAATTGGATTGCAAAGCCTACATCCTTTCCTTCCTCTTTTAACTTGGATTGACTTTTATTTTTAACAGTGTAAAATAAAATATTACATTTATGTTACATTTTAAGGATTTCAAGGGCAGTAAGGTGGTGCAGTGGATAGAGCATAGGCCCTGGATGAGGAAGACCCTTCTTCATGTATACAAATCTGGTCTCAAATATTTCCTAGTTGTATGACCCTGAGCAAGTCACTTAACTCCATTTGTCTTCTCTGTAAAAAGAGCTGGAGAAGCAAATGACTAACCTTCTCTGCCAAGAAAACCACAAATACATATGAATGTGACTTGTTATAAGAAATGATGAACAGGGTGCTCTCCGAAAAAACATAGAAAGACTTAAATGAACTGATGTACAGTTAAATGAGCAGAACTAAGAGAAAATTATGCATAGAAACAATAATTTTGTAAAATAATTAATTGAGAATGACAGCTATTTTTAGCAATACAGTGAAGAAACTGATGGAGTCTAAATACAGATGGAGACACTTTTTTTTTTTACTGTATTCTTCTTGGTTTATTATATTGGTCTATGTTTTCTTTTATAAAATGACTAATAAAAATGTTTTGCATGACTATACATATAACATATCAAATTGCTTGCCTTCTCAATAGAGGGAAGGGGTTGAGGAGGAAGAGAGAGAATTTGAAATTAAATTTTAAAAAACAATGTTGAGGGACAGTTAGCTGATGCAGTGGATAGAGTACCACCCCTGAAGTCAGGAGGACCTGAGTTCAAATCTGTCCTTATATACTTAACACTTCCAAGCTTGTGTAATAACCCTGGGCAAGTCACTTAACCCCAATTGCCTCAGGGAAAAACCAGAATGTTGAAAATTGTTTTTACATGTAATTGAGAAAAAAATAAATACTTTAAAAAAAAAAAGAAAGAAAAGAAAACTGCAAATAAAGTTGAATGAAAGAACTGAGCAACAACAAAACAGGTTGTAAAGCTCATCCCATATAACCCTATAAAAATAAATAAGTGGATAATGTGGAATAGAATAAGGGAAAGACTTCTCAAAAATTAAACTCTTTTATCCTCATGACCTGAGAACACATTTGATTTTATTATCAGAATAGAAATGTATCAAGTTAATAGAAATAGATGATTCTTTTATCTCAATTTAATAGTGAGGACAAGGTAAATTTAGCCTGTGAAAAAAATGAACAAAAAAACTTTTATTAAACTCTTTGTTCAAAGAACTATTTTAAGCACCAGGGATACACATATATAAGTTTTGGTTTGCAAGACCTGGCATTCACTACATATTACTACGAGCCCTTCTTGGTTATTCCTTTTTTCAAGTGCAGACAAAAATTGAGCTGAAATGCTTTCTGTGAATTCATACAGGGAGTCAGTGGCACAGCAGGTGTTTTCTTGCCTGATACTTAGCAGATGGGAAATACCAGGAAACTGCAAGAAATAGTGACAAGGAATTATTGGTGATACCTTTCTTTCAATTCAGGAACAAACCATTTTTTCTAGTGTTTGTATACCAAGATCTGCCCAGAAGTGTATTCTACTACCACAGCCACATAAGTTCAAAAATGGTCAGAACAGTTATTTTTTTTTCTATGTTTTGTTAGCAACCATTAGTCATGATGAAAAGAGATCAGTCTTAGCTTGGCCTTATGAAATCACATTTTCCTGCAGTGATTTATTTAATGTGAACCATGAATTTAATTTGGAATATGTAATGTGAACCATGAATTTAACTAGAACTTATGGGCAGAGAGGCTTTTTAGAAAGATAGTTAGATTAGATGTAAGGAGCCCAGAATTCAAGTCTCAAAATCACCATTTTTGAGCCATGTGACCTTAGGAAAATAATAGTAACTGCCCAAAATAACTCTGGGAGATATTAGAAAAATTATTACTCCGTTTTACAGATGAAAACAGTTAATTGCTCAACATCACATAGCTCGAACTAATTCAAATCAATGTTCTTCTAAGGCCCAGCCCAGTGCTCTATTTATTATGCTATTGCCTCCTCCTAAGAGAACTTTTATGTTTACTCACCTATAAACTAAGGAAAGTATTATGTGGACTTCCTACAGATGTGTTAAAAGGAAAACATTTTGGAAGCTATATTATATAAAATATAGTTCATCTATGAATATATATTATATATACATGTATATATAGATGCATATAAATAGAAACATATGTTCACATAGGCATATGCATGATCAGAATTCCTTTTTGTTTTGAAAAAAAAACTTTTGGGTAAATTTTTGTTATTTTGATTTATGATAGATCCAAGACTTAATATAACCTTTTCACTCAGGCATAAGAATTGAATCCTCACATCTTATTTTTCCCCTAAACTAACTTTAATTCCCATCTGCTTGTCTGAAAATTCAATTACAATTTTTCACATAGGCATTAGCAAAATTTCATATTAGATATATATGTATATATATATATGTGTGCGTGTGTGTATACACACACACACACACACACACACACACATAATCTTAATCATTTTCAAAGACAACATATAGTATACAAAAGGGGCCAATCTTGGACTCCAGAAGACCTGGGTTGAACTCTTGAATATGAAGTGTACTAGCCAGGTGATCTTAACTAACTTTTAACTTCACCTCTCAGTGTCTCCAATAATTGCACAATTTTAAGTTACAGATCAGTGGAGGGATTTTGTACATTACAACTTCTCTACATAATGAATTTACTGGACCAGATTTCCATCCCCTTTTTAATTTCAAAATAATTCCATTCTCACATCTATTATTTTATTAACCTTCATAATACCCTAGTGAAGTCATTGAATAATTAAAGCAGATATTGTTAAGCTGATTTGACAAAAGAGGGGACCAAAATTCAGAGAGGTTGAAGAATTTTCCTAATGTAAGTTAGTGATAGAAACAGATCTAGAACCTTAGTCTTCTAGTTCCCCAGCCTATTCTTCTTAAGCAGCTATCTGTCCATCTGTCTTCCTCCATCCCTTTCCTTTTTTCTTTCTCTCTAATATGACTTTCTCTGTCTTTCTCTCCCTTTTATGTCTGTGTATATTTTGTTATTCATTCATTCTGGTCCTTTCCCTTGACTCTGTGACCACATTTCGGGTTTTCCTTGCCAAGAGAGTAGAGTGTTCCTTCTCAGTTTTACAGATGTGGAAATTGAAGCAAACAGGATTAAGTGACCTGTATATATGTGTGTGTGTGTGTGTGTGTGTGTGTGTGTGTGTGTATAAAGCATATACATAAAATGTACATGGTTAATATACTTAAATTAATAATAGTTAATTATACCTAAGATGAAAAAGAATGTTAATAATAAATCTTGTAATGAAAAGTTGGATCATTTCCTGAATTTAAGTCAGAGATGGCTTATGGGTTTAAAGTCCTTCTTGAGATTTCTTTTAAATGAGAAATGTCCATGGCTTTAATATAAACTCACCAACTCATGTATCGAAATAATTCTGTAACCTGGTATATATCTAAGACTTTTCATCTGAAAAGCTCAGAATATATGTAAAAATTTATCTCATCAATACTCAGTGCCATAACCTTCAATAATATGAGGGCCATAATGTCATGATTCAAAAGAAAATGTGGGCAATAATGGAAAATTTAAGTAATGAACCCAAGACTACAGTTCCTATACTTTTTGCTATTGGCATTTCCATTCTGACCTTGCTTTTCAATACAAGAAGCAAAACTTAAATAATACCAAATAGGATGTTATAATTCGGCATGATTCCCTTAGTGTCACAGTTACACCCAATAATAAGAACAAAGCCCTGTGGCTACTCTTAAAATGGAAGGATATGAGGTAGCAAGTTGGAACAAAAGAAAATATTGCGTATTGACCTTGGGTATTCATAAGTGTCCTTTAAAAAAAAAATCTGAATACAGAAATGTATTCTTATACAATTGTCATTAAAAACAGAACCTCAAAATTAAAAATGAGCTACCTCGGTGGACTTCACAATGACATGGTCACATCCAGGAAGGACATTTTGGCTTTGGAACATTTAATCATGATCTTTCATTCTGAATTTGAGCATATGTATGTTATTATCATCTCTTGATTATTTCTTACTGAAGATAATCTATCTTCAAAGAATAGCTCATAGCTCTCTGCTATTAGCAATTCTCTTATTCACTACCATTATCACAACATAAGGATATATAAAATATCATACTAGGTCACATTAGTGACCCATTTAGCCCATAACCATTATACATACATAATTTTACTTTATCCTCACATCAAACTGGTGAAACAAGTACTGTGTTATCCTCATTTTACATATCTAATCTAAGATTGAAAGGGGATAAGTGATTTGCCCAGAGTTAAATAGCTAGGAAATTTCTCAGATGGGATCTGTACTTAGGTCTTCCTAACTTCCTGACTATACTAGTATAGTACCCTTAGGCACTGCACTATCACTTTCACTATGAAAAACGTCAGCATAACATAGTAAATTGAAAATAAAAACAATTGAGAGTCAAGAGAACTGAATTGTAATCCTGCCTCTGACTTACAGTAGCACGTGACCATAGACAAACTAAAATCCCTCTGTGCTTCAGGAAACTCTTGAAGATTATAAGTTACAATTTGCCAATCTACATTGGAAGAGGAAGTTTCCTTCTTTGTATTACATATACACCAAAAACAAAATCTGTGTGACTGCATATTCATCTTCAAACTATTTGTATTTCCAGACTAAATTACCTGTTAAGATAGCAAGTCTTATAAATGTACTTACTTTAAAGAAGCTTTAAGCTCATTGGTATGGCTCTTCTCCACACTGGTCCAGATCACAAGCCTTCTCATCTTGTACAATTCTTGTTCATGATTCCCCAAGAATCCTCCTCATAGGTTCTACCTAATGAACTAGAAGACTTCTAGGTCTTTTAATATTACTTGAGTATTAACTACTAGTACAAATTGCTCTCAAACTATTATTTCTGTTTTATTATGTTTATCCCAATTCCTTTTCTGACCAAATATTTCCTTAATGATATTTTTATGTCATATTTTGGACATGTCATTACTAGTCATGTATTGCAAGCTACTTATATCACCTGCACATTTTTTACTGAGTCACCTATCTCCCTTTAAGTTACCTGTAATTTTGATTCTTTAGCTCTCTTGATATTTATTCCATGACTCAAAACCATTCAAGATCTCTAAGAGATTATTGGGAATAAAAAGAATCGTAGGAATAACTGAAATCCTGTACACTTTCCCAAATGTAATCATGCCTTCTCTCCCATTCAATCCAGGGCCCATCTCACTTTCTAAACACTGTGCCTGTCCCAAATACATTGCTAATTGGCTAAGTCATTGAATTTCCCGTCTAACTTCTTAGTGTATAATTTCAAATTGCTTTCCAGAATGTGTCACAGACCCTTTTGACAGTCTGGTATAGCCTATAGTCCCTTTCTCAAAATAATATTTTTATTTATATAAAATGAATGTCACAAAGAAAATCAATTATGTTGAAATACCATTTCAATTTTTTAAGTTCACAAAGCCCAAACCAATAACCCCTGATTTAGGAATCCATCTTCAATCTGGATTTAATACAGCACTTTCTCCATGAAAGTGATGAATACCTTTAAATATTCTTGTTTTATTTCTTGCTTGTAATCAATAATCAGAGATCACAGAACAAAGTCTCTCTTTAGTTGCATCTCACAACGCATCCTTTGAGTTTAACATATTATGAGGTATATACTTTATTGGCTTTAAATCTGCTTTTTACTTTTTTTGTAATGGATGACTGATAAGCACAACTGGATCTTGTGTTTTCCAATCAATTATTTGATTTTGAAAATCACTCTCCTAAGCAAGCCTGCTCCCAGATAAAATTACCATATAGGGTTTTTTTCTATTTTGTCACCTCTTTTCCCATGTAAAATACTTCATAATTCATAAGCTCATTTAGCCATCTTCCCTTACTTTTAAACTTAATGTGTTATCCTCAGTGCCTTAACCCAAATGGAGTGATTGATGTGGGAATCTGGTCTGTTGTGTAATATTTCTTATATCCTTATACTGTGATAATGATGGTGAATAGGAAAGTTGCTAATATCAGAGGACAACTCTTTAAAGACAGATTATATATAGCAAGAGACAAATCAATAGACATTAATAACAACATACTTATGTTCAAATTCAGAGTGAAAGATCATGACTAAATTAACAAAAAACCAGAATCTGTCTATACCCTCCCCATATTTTCATCACAAACAATTCTAATAAGTATATTATAGGCCATTCCTTTCCAATCCTGACCAAACCCACTCAAAAAAAAAGGCTTACATACTCTTACCACTTGATAGGAGGTAGGGCAAAGAAGTCATGAGAGATATAGAAAGGAAAATTAAATAGAACATAGAATGTAAGTAGAAATGCTGAGTCCAGGAAACAGAGTGATTCTCCTTATGTAAAGTGGGTCTAAGAAAATATGGTAAAAGAATGAAGAAGCCAGTGGTGGAAGAAAAAAATAAAGTCTGATCCTATCGTTAAAAGAAAAACTTTTCGTTTGGGATTTCACCCTAATTAAAGAGGCAAATTACAGGACAAAGAGAATTAAAGTAGTTTCTAAAAAGTACGGCAAGGTAGCATTTTGTGCTGATCCCTGGAGATCAACAAAGATTTCAAGATGGAGCCAGCTTTTTTTTTCTTTTTTTTTTTTTTTTATTAATTTTATAATTTTAACATTTTTTGACAGTACATATGCATAGATAATTTTATTTTTTTTACAACATTATCCCTTGTACTCCCTTCTGTTCCGAATTTTTCCCCTCCTTCCTTCCACCCCCTCCCCTAGATGGCAGGCATTCCCATACATATTAAATATCTTAGAGTATATGCTTGGTACAATATATATGTGCAGAACCGAATTTTGTTGTTGTTGCAAAGGAAGAATTGTATTCGGAAGGTAAAAATAATCTGGGAAGAAAAACTAACAAACAAACAAAAAATGCTCACAGTTTACACTCATTTCCCAGTGTTCCTTTTCTGGGTGTAGCTGATTCTGTGATGGGGCCAGCTTTTACTGATAATGAGATAAAGACAATTCAGAAAGGTCCACATCAGCAAAAGGGGATGGATGGACCAAGTTAACAAGAATGTGTCAATTTATCAGATACAAAAAAGGTAAGAGGTGATTTGGTATGGGATAAAGAACAGGTAAATAAAGCTGCAGACAGGGTAAAGCTTCCCTTAACACTGAGTTACTAGCAAATCTGGAACAATGGGTCACTGGGCCAGCATAACTTTCAATACTATACTGAAAAAAAAAAGATGCTGATTTTTATCTTTTGAGCTATTCCCCAAACAAAATAGAGGCAGGGCAATGGAAAGAAGTCTGTATTTAGAGACAAAAGACCTGCAATCAGGTTACAATTCTGATGTTTTCTAACTCATGACTTCTGCCAGGTCGCTTAACTTCCTTGGGTCTCGGCAAAATGAGGGGGTTGGACAAATTGGCCTCTGAGGTCCCTTCCAGCCCTAGTCCTGTATATATAATCATCCCACCATTTGCCTTTATATCTTAAATGGTTTATGCCCTTCCCATACATAAGCAGGACCTTAGATACACAATCACCCTGTAAAATTCTTTGTACTCCAGAGAAGTGATTTGTCACAGAAATTTACAATAATGAATTTAACTAGTTATTTGATGTAACTTGCCCAAAGTCACACACCCACAGATTGTCAGAACTAGGATCTTGACAAGACTCCCAGCCTACTGCTTTCCTACTATGCCCTTTGACAGGTTCAAAAAACCACACCCTATACTTCTAACACCCTTGACTGAGGCATTATGACATCATGGAATGAGCACTGGGCTTGGGAGTAATTCAGAAGTCTAGTCCCAGTTTTGCCCACTTCTTACCCTGGACGAATCATTTTATTTTTCTGGGCCTTAGTTTCTACATCAGCAAAATGAAGAAATGGAACTAGACCATATCTAAGAACTCTTTCACCTAAAGATAAATATTATTCTATAATCCTTTTTACCGGTTCACCAAGTGTTCTCCTTTCCATCAAATGCCTCTTGAAACCTCAAGTTTTCTATGAAACTTCTGCCTTCTATTGTGGCTCATTATATGCCACTGCTTCTGCTTAACCACAACAATAACAATAGCAATGATAGAGCACTTAATATAGCACTGTTTTAAGCACTTTATAATGTTAATATGTCATTCATATATTTAATACACATATTTGCTCAGTTGCCTACATGTCATATATATATATATATACACACTCACAATAGTATTGCCATCCTGATATAATTTCTTGATGGGCAAGAATTCTTATCTATAAGATATATATCTTGCTTTGTAAAAACCTGGCCCAGGACTATAGGAAAATGCATACTTTAAAAATAGGGTTTTTTGATGATAATGGCAGTGATGGAATCTTGTCTATAAATTGATGTTTTCTAGTGAAAAAACAGTATTGTGTTTTTCAATACTAGAATAACATAATTAAAAGCAAATTTGGATTGAACCTCAAAGTATGACATTTTTTAATCTTTTAAAGCATTATATTAAGCAAAATATTGATACCAATTGACTCTCATAATTCAAAGTCTACCTTTTTTGCAATTATTCTGTCTTCTATTTGTGCTATTGTATTGTAGAATTGATGAAGGCAGCAAAGTTTGGATTAGTCATAGTAAGTGATAATCATTTGATTGAGCAATGGTTTGCTAATATGAATATCTTTTAGTCTAGTCTCTCAATATTGAAATATTCAAAGATCAAATTTTAAATGAGTTTCTAATCTATTTATTTAGTGCTATACCAATCAGACTCCCAAGAAACTATTTTAATGACCTAGAAAAAATAACAACAAAATTCATATGGAAGAATAAAAGGTCAAGAATTGCAAGGGAACTAATGAAAAAAAACTCAGAGGAAGGCGGTCTAAGTGTACCTGATCTAAAGCTATATTATATAGCAGCAGTCACCAAAACCATTTGGTATTGGCTAAGAAATAGACCGGTAGATCAGTGGAACAGATTAGATACAAAGGACAAAAAAGGGTACATCTATAGCAATCTAATCTTTGACAAACCCAAAGATTCCAACATTAGGGATAAAAATTCATTATTCGGAAAAAACTGTTGGGAAAACTGGAAATTAGTATGGCAGAAATTAGATATGGATCCACACTTAACACCATATACCAAGATAAGATCAAAATGGGTCCATGATTTAGGCATAAAGAGGGAGATAATAAATAGATTAGAGGAACAGAGGATAATCTACCTCTCAGACTTGTGGAGGAGGAAGGAATTTATGACCAGAGGAGAACTAGAGACCATTATTGATCACAAAATAGAAGATTTTGATTACATCAAACTAAAAAGTTTCTGTACAAATAATACTAATGCAAACAAGATTAGAAGGGAAGTAACAAATTGGGAAAATATTTTTAAAAACAAAGGTTCTGACAAAGGTCTCATTTCCAAAATATATAGAGAACTGACCATAATTTATAAGAAACCAAACCATTCTCCAATTGATAAATGGTCAAAGGATATGAACAGACAATTCTCAGAGGAAGAAATTGAAACTATATCCACTCACATGAAAGAGTGTTCCAAATCACTACTGATCAGAGAAATGCAAATTAAGACCACTCTGAGATACCACTACACACCTGTCAGATTGGCTAAGATGACAGGAACAAATAATGACAAATGTTGGAGGGGATGTGGGGAAATTGGGACACTAATACATTGCTGGTGGAGTTGTGAAAGAATCCAGCCATTCTGGAGAGCAATCTGGAATTATGCCCAAAAAGTTATCAAACTGTGCATACCCTTTGACCCAGCAGCGCTACTACTGGGATTATATCCCAAAGAAATACTAAAGAGCGGAAAGAGACATATATGTGCCAAAATGTTTGTGGCAGCTCTTTTTGTTGTAGCTAGAAACTGGAAGATGAATGGATGTCCATCAGTTGGAGAATGGTTGGGTAAATTGTGGTATATGAAAGTTATGGAATATTATTGCTCAGTAAGAAATGACCAGCAGGAGGAATACAGAGAGGGTTGGAGAGACTTAAATCAACTGATGCTGAGTGAAATGAGCAGAACCAGAAGATCACTGTACACTTCAACAACGATACTGTATGAGGATGTATTCTGATGGAAGTGGAAATCTTCAACATAAAGAAGATCCAACTCACTTCCAGTTGATCAATGATGGACAGAGGTAGATACACCCAGAGAAGAAACACTGGGAGGGGAATGTAAATTGTTAGCACTAATATCTGTCTGCCCAGGTTGCATGTACCTTCGGATTCTAATGTTTATTGTGCAACAAGAAAATGATATTCACACACATGTATTGTACTTAGACTATATTGTAACACATGTAAAATGTATGGTATTGCCTGTCGTCGGGGGGAGGGAATAAGGGAGGGGGGGTAATTTGGAAAAATGAATACAAGGGATAATATTATAATATATATATATATATATAATAAAAAAAAATTTAAAAAAAAAAAAATTTTAAATGAGTTTCTAACCCAGACTGTTCTCAACCCAAAGCAAATAAGAGATTCTTATTAATATGATGAGATATTACCACCTGGAATTTAACAAAGAGCTTGAAAATATTTAGGTTGAATAAGTCTTAGATGTTTTTTAAATAAAGTGAAAATATTGTTCTAAAAGGTCTTGAGGCTGGCATTCTCTGTTTACTTACCATGAAACTATCATAGCCTATGGAATTATTTGCACATGGAACTTAAAAGAAAAGGCCATTGTGGCTTAAAGTCCAGCAGGAAGCCAGAAAGGATCCTATATCATATCTGTGCAAAGACATCCACACAATAACCAAGCAAAGTCATGCCCAAATAAAATTGTGGTATATATTTCCTCCATTTTGCCACCTCTCCTCCCCTAAATAACATAACCCCTGCAGTTGACAAGTTCATTTAACTACCCTTCCTTCCCTACTGACATGTTACTCTAGGTGCCTGAACCCAAAAAGAATGATTGAAGTGGGAATTTGAAGTGTCCCAGAAGAGTCTCAAACAGAAATGTTTGAGAGTAGGGCATTTCCCAATCATTTCTTTTCTAATCATACCACCTGACATGAAGGTATTGGAATATTATTCTATAAGAAATGATGAGCAGACTGATTTCAGAAAACCTGGAAAGACTTACATGAACTGATGCTCTGTGAAGTAAACAGAACCAAGAGAACTTTGTACGTAGTAACAAGATTGTATGATGATCAACTGTGATGGACTTGACTCTTTTCAACCATGAGGTGATTCAAGACAGTTCCAATAGACTTGTGATGGAAAGTACCATCCATATCCAGAGAGAGAATGCGAGAGATTGAATGTGAATCACAATATAATAATTTCACCTTTTTTGTTGTTAGTGTTATTGTTTGCTTGATTTTTTTCCCTTGTTTTTTTTTTTCCCCTTTTCATCTGATTTTTCTTGTGCAGAATGACAAATACAGAAATGTGTTTAGAAGAATTGCATATGTTTAACTATATCAGATTGCTATCTTGGGGAGGGAAGAGGAAGGGAGCAAGGGTATAAAGGGCTGAAACTTTAAGGTGGGACAACTGAGCACTTAAGGCTAATTGGACATGTGCTTGGGAAATGGCCCCTCCCACTATTCTGTGCTGGCCCAATCGTTTGGTGTATACAGAGAATTGTGGGAAGGATTAGGGGGTGAAGTAAGACTAGCCAGAGTCACTTTTGGGTGGGAGATGAAGAGGAAAGGTCGCAGGAGATGGGTGATGGAAGGGAGAAAAAAAAAATAACGGAGAAAAAAAAAATAACGGAGAAAAAAAGAATAAAGTTTAAAAATGAGCACATCAGAGAACAAAAGAATAACCTATAAGAAAGTAAAGAAAAGATGGACATTCGTTAATATAATTTCTTATACTATTGTATAACCTTTCTTGAACTGGTAATTTATTGTTATATATTTTGAATCCTTTCTGATATTCTCCTAGGCACATGGCAATGTCACGTTATGTTGTTTTATTTTCTTTGTTTTCCTTTTCTGTTTTTCTTTTAATTCTTTTTTTAATTAAATAAAAAAATAAACTTAGAAATATTTTTATTGATGCTTTTTATTTTTAAATTTGTGATTTTCAGATATGCTAGGCCCTTATAACTCTGTCCCTCAAATAACCTTCCTTCTTAATAAAGAAAAAGAAATAGTTAAACAAACCAATTAATGCACTGGACTGCATGTAACAAAACTTGGTCATCAGAATTACACAGAATTTTGCATTGTATGATTGGAGTCTTTTGGTTATTGTCTACAATGTTGCCATTGTTTAGACTTTTCATGATATTGCTTATTTCACTCTATCCCATATTTCAAATCTTTTTATGGTTCTTTAAATGTCTCATATTCATTTTTAATAGCTTAATACTATTCCATTACATTAATATAATACAATTTATTTAACTTTTCCCTGACTAATTAGCAATTACTTTGCTTTCATCCTTGATGCCAGGTGGTATGATTTTTTTAATAGTATTTTATTTTCCCAAATACATGCAAAGATAATTTTTAACATTCACCTTTGCAAAATCTTGTGTTCCAATTTTTTCTCCCTTGTGTGAAGACTGAGTTAGCATTTTGGATACCTTAGAATCAGCCGGAGTCAGGATAAGCAAAAGTCCTTGGTCTTTAGGGATAGAAGTGAAGGGAATAGACACATTATCTTTGTGACCTCTCCTCTTCGTCTCCCACCCAAAAATGACTCTGGCTAGTCTTACTCCACCCCCTAATCCTTCCCACAATTCTCTGTATACACCAAACGATTGGGCCAGTGCAGGGAGGTGATCATGCCCTCTCTGACTTCTCAGGAAGGGAGATGAAAAGTACCAAAGGGAAGTAGGGATTGCTAGCGGGTTTCTGGGTTGAAGTGTCTTATTAGAAACAGGTATGCACAAACCCATCAGCATGGGAGGTATTACACAAGCACATAGCAATAACGCACAGGCTATTAGTGATGACTCTTCCCTGCAGCCAGGGCAGGCTCAATGTAGTGTAACACACATGAATTATACATGCATGTAATGATAAAACAAACAATATGAATCAACATGGTGGTGTAAAAGATTTTCAAAAGTTCTAGAAGGACGATATATAAACAACAGTCACATATATGCCTTCTTCAGCAACCAAGAGATAGTCCAAAAACCAAACTATTATCCATTACTTCACGTGTCAGGAATCCAATGATCCCCACAAGTTTTGAAGTCCTGCAACAGTCATTTTTATGTTTTAGGGAATCCAATGATTCCTGCAGATTTTGAAGTCCTGCAACAGTCTTATCATTTCTCAGAGAATTCAGTAATTCCTGAGGGTTTTCAAGTCCTACAATAATCTTAAAATGTCTCAGAGAATTCAGTGATTCTAAGGGTTTTCAAGTCCTACAACAATCTTTTCATGTCTCAGGGATTCCAATGATTTCTGAGGGTTTTGAAGTCCAACAATTTTTGATGTCCATGAGTCAAATGCCATAATTGCTATGCTCTTTCAGTGGTAGACACAATCAGCAATGGAACCACCTGATGTTTCTTGAGTTTTCTCCTTTGTTTCAAGGGTCTGCTCTGTCTCTCTCCAATGGACAAGACAAATACAGCTTGTTGGCACCCATCTGATTCCTTCTCCATCTATGGAGATACAAGCAAACCTCTCCCCCACACAGTTAACCTATTTGGCCCCTTCCATTCACCACTTTCTGCATCTCTCCACATCACCTGGTGATTATCTAAAGAAAGTGGAGCTGCTTGCACTGGACATTGCCCTTCCAGTGGGTTATAAAACCTATCTGCTGGAGCCAGTGCATCTTGGTCAAAAATCAAGAAGTTAATAGTATAAAGAGCTAGATTTAGAAGTTCTCAAGGGTTACCTATGGCTCCCCCTTTCTTTTGTTTTTGGAGGAGCCTCTTAATGTCTCCATTTCTCCTCTCTACTATTGTCTGTCCTTGAGGATTAAAAGGTATGCCAGTGATGTGTAATATCTTATACTGTGCACAAAAGTGTGCAAAATGTTTAGAAGTATATGCAGGTCCATACCTGTTTTTATTTCTTGTGGCACATCCACAATTGCAAATGTTTGTATAAGGAATTCAGTGACTACTTGGGCTGTCTCTTTTGCTGCTGATATTGCAAAAGTGAATCTTAAAAGGTGTCTACCACAACATGGATAAAAGAGAGATGACCAAAAAATGTATAATGGGTTACATCCCTGTGCCAAATTTCATTGGGTCTCAAACCACTAAGGTTCTTCCCTGGAGGGAGTGTAGGAGTGTGGAAAGGAAGGCAAGCTGGACCAGCTTTTACTATGCTCCTAGATTCCTCTCTTGTTATTCCAAATTGTAAATGTAAAGCTCGGGCAGCCTGATGATATTTAAAATGAGATTCTTGGGCTTCCTGAAATAAAGGATTGGCCAACATAGTCAGAAGGCTATCTGCCTTCGAATTACCATCAAAAATAGGACCTGGAAGTCCACTATGAGAGTGGACATGCAAGATATAAATCTTACCTGGATGCTTTCTCACTTGCTCTTGAAGTTCCTTAAACAGCTGATATATATTAGAGGCTACAAATTTCATTTGGGCTGTGGCAATTCTTTGTACCACACCTACTGAATACGCCAAATCAGATGTTATATTTATATCTCCTGGATAATAAGAGCAAGCTAGGATGATTGCATACAATTCATTCTGCTGAGTGGACTAAAAAGGAGTTCTGACTACTCTTTTTATAGTTAAGTCATGAGAATATACAGAGCAAATATTATGTTTGGATGCATCTGTAAAGATAGTTGGTCCTTTAAGAGGAACTTTAGAAACCTTTTCTTCAAGAATCCATCACCAATTATGTAATAGTCTGGTTATCTTTAATGGAGACCCATGTGTAAAATTTGGAGCCATGGCTAATAAAATTTGCCACTCTGGGATGGTTTCACAATATTCATTAATATGTCTTTATGTCATCAATAATTTTGCTGGATATGATATTTTTGGCCACAGGCCTAATTCTTTTGATTACCTATTTATATGATTCCAGAACCAATGTTTTTTAATTGTGGTTGTTGCTAAGTCCTGTACAATTATAATTGTAGCTCCAACATAGCTGGATTCTGATTTTTTTGTTTGTTTGTTTTTCCTTGTTTCTTGCAAGGTTTTCTCTTTGATTGGGGGGGGGGGGGGTGTGTGTCAAAATTTGGCGATAATTCCTATGTGTTTTCCACAAAGGATCTCTTTGAGGTAGTGATCTGGGGGATTTTTTCTATTTTTTGAAGATATTTTTCCTGGATTATTTCTTGCATTATTGTGTTAAGCTTTCAAGTAGTCCAATTATTATTACATTTTCTCTTCTTGATCTCTTCTCCAGATAAGATGTTTTACATTCTGTTCTGTTTTTTCATTCTTAATGATCTGTTTTGTTATTTCTTGATCTCATAGTTTCACTGGCTTCCTCTTGTCTAATTCTAATTTTCAAAGAATTGTTTTCATCTTTATAACTCTGTATCTCCTTTTCTAATTGGTTAACTTTTTTTCATAATCTTGTTTTTCTTGGATGGCTTTTTAAAATTTTTTCCTCAATGTCTCTCTATTGATTTCTAAATTCTTTTTTGAATTCTAAAAGTTCTTTCTGGGCAGCAACATGGCACAGTAGATAGAGCAGTGGCCATGGAGTCAGAAGGACCTGAGTTCAAATCAGGCCTTAGACACTTGATACTAACTGTGTGACTTTGGGCAAGTCACTAAAACTCAACTGCCTTAAAAAAACAAACAACAACAACAACAACAACAAAAAAAAAATAAATAAATAAAAAAATAAAAACCCTCTCCCCCAAAAAGTATAAATTCAGGGCAGGGAGTTATTTAACATGACTCTTTGGAGTAGAAGCTTTTTTTGCTTCAGTGTCCTTTTGAAGATGAATCTTGGTCTCTTCTAGATTGCCATAGTAAATTTCTATGGTTGTTTTTTTTTTCCTTCTTTGCCAGTTCATTTTTTTTAATGAGAAATATTAGTGTAAACCCCCTTAATTATGAAATGGAAGGGATGATGTTATTGGCTTCACTTCAGCTCTCCCATATGACCTGGAACCTCAAACCAAGAGCTCCACATTCCTACAAGTGCTGGCAGCCTGCAGCATCCCTGCTCTACTGCTTCTGTACTCAATTGACATGAAGGTTCCTTATTATCCAGGGCTCATCTCTGCAGCATTGCAGAGGCCTAACATTCCTGATTAGCAGAGGTTCCCTCAAACTTCCAGGGCTCAGACCCCCAACTCCACTCACAGTCTGGGAGGTGAAAGTCTCTATGGTTCCTGCTGAGACTTCAGTCACAACTAACCAGACCCAGAGTTTCCCACTTTGTTTCTGGGGAGCTAGCCCAGTGTTTGCATGTCATACTAGTTAATCTGTAGGCTTGTGTCTTTCTTTAGATTTTCTTAGGTTATATCAGGAGGACTCCTGTCCTGCCCCTAGTTTTTTTGATTTTTAACCAGTTTATGTTTACCCTGAGATGCAAATTTGTTCTGTTTATGGAATTTGGAGAGCTTGAGATTTACTGAACTAATCTCCCGTGTTCCCCAGAATCCTCCCCCTTTAAGTTTATCCTATTATAAAAAATAATAAAAGGATCAACAATTTAAAAGACCCATCAACAGTCATAATCAAAATCTCCTGAATCTACCTTTGTCACTAATATAATAACACAAGCAGAATTTCTCTATCTTTGAGTTTCCTTCATGAGTCTTTGCTGAACTTGCTGCCTAAAGTGTAGAACAAAGAACCTTGATCTTGAAATCTAAAGACCCAGATTCAGGTTCCTTGTCTAATGCTTAATTATTCTGTAAACTAAGTGACTTAACCTTTCTGAGCTTCAGTTTCTTCATTGGTAAATAAGAATTATAATAGTGGAATCAACTCTTTTAAAGGGTTATTATGAGACAAGAGTATGTGAAAGTGTTCTTTAAACCCCAAAAGGCTATATAAATGGGAGGTATATATAACACTATATCCTATCAAATTATCTCATATATTATATCATAATCATATTATATCATGTGTATTATATCTCTTCTACCTTTCTATTAAATCAACTAAGAGCAGTCTCAGCATCTCCCCCAACAAAAAGCTCACAGCTACCCACCAATTCATTAAGCAATGATGTCAGTAGACATTGATAAGGTATCCTATATTATGAGATTTTGGGTTTAATTGATCCACATATAGAAACAAACTGTTCTTTCCAAAGTAATAAATGAACTCTTAATTACAAAATAGCCTTTTCTCAGTCTTTATGCCTTTTGACCTTTTTTTTTCCCTATAGAAGGAAGACATTTCTCAGTGACCTTTAAAATATGCCAATTGGTTATCAAAGGCCTAGGAACAAACTAGATCCTAATCTGCTTTGCTGCTGATCCCCTCTTTTGCCTGGATTCTTTCTTATCTAGGTATTTGTAATACTGTTTTCTCCTAGTCTTTTTCCTATGTCTGAATACTCCTCAGTCTTCTTTACTGGCTCTTTGTCCCTGTTATGGCCAATAGCCATAGAGGGCCTCCAAGGATGCTCTTCTCATGTCCCTCTATACTGTATCACCTGGTGATCTCATCAATACCAATCCCAGATCTATGTTTTCAGGCCCAGCCCCTCTCCCTCCCTCTCTCTCTCTCTCTCTCTCTCTCTCTCTCTCTCTCTCTCTCTCTCTCTCTCTCTCTCTGTAGTTAGAAATCACTAACTGCCTTTTGGTTATTATTTTTCATTGGTTTCCATCATGTCTGATTCTTTCTAACCCCATTTGGGTTTTTCTCAGCAGAGATACCGGAATGGTTTGCCATTTCTATCTCAAATTCATTTTACAGATGAGGAAACTGAAGGTTAAGAGACTTGTCCAGGGTCACACATCTCAGAAGTGTCTGAGGCCATATTTGAACTCAGGAAGATATCTTCCTGATGTTGGGCCTAGCACTCTATCCACTGTGCCAACTTACTACTTAGTACCACTTTGCTGCCCCTCCCAAATCTTCCCCTATCTAAATTCTCCCCATTTCCCAATTTCTCTGTTTCTATCTTGGATACTAACATTGTCTAAAGCACCCATGCTTGCCAGAACTGTTGTAACCAGCACAACATTAGTGAGGTAGTAGCGGTTGAAAATAAGGAGAAAGGGTTGCTGATAATTCAGCAGAGCCGTTTATTAAGAGAAATCATGCTGCTTATCTATCTTAAAACCATATGTTATTATGACCAACCCTGGTTTCTGTTTTCTATGATCTAACTCTCTGAAGTATGTTGTTAGATTCTAAGGCCTCAGTCTTAGGTAAAGTTCACAATGCCCCAGCAATTGTGCCAGGACCTTTTGTTTTCCCATGAGACTCACAGAGGCCGAAGATACCACAAGGAGAATCGAGCAGCGTGGCTCCTACAACTGGTCCTAGTAGTAACACAACTTAAATTTTGGGAGAAGGAAAATGCAAAACCTTCTGGGGTATTATACAAAACCCACCTTGGGTGAGAGTAGTTGGATGAGGAGAATATATTCCTGAAATTCTATTATATGGCAATGGATCTCAATATTTAATTAAGGAATTTGGCATTAATGAGCATGAATAGCAATCAAATAGTTCAATAATTAAGTTTAATTTAACTGGACTTAATAAACATCCTCTCTATGTGTTACTACAAATGCTAGCTTTGACACCTGTAGTCTGATACAACCTCTTCATTTTCGTTATAAATATGATCCCTTTCCCAGGCTTTTGGCTAGTAGGAATGTTGCAACCCTCCAATTGCATTAAAAAAAAAAAAAAAAAGCTTTAAGTCAGTAATGCCACAAAGCATACAACATTCTCAATCTAACAACTACTGTTATGTGGATATTGGGGCAGCTGTGAAACAACAACTCCCAATTGGGGAATCCATATATCTCCCTGTCTAGATCAGGACCTATGAGACTGAAGAAGCTGATCCTCTTTTTCTGAACTGCAGAACACAGCAGAGACTTTGTCACACAATTTGGAAGCAGACTTGTGTATCCTGGTGTAATGACTCCCACAATCACTATATGTATGGTGGATACCCCAAACCAAATTGGTGGGGAAATAATCAAAATGGGAGTGATCAGGTTTAGAAAATCACATTACCATTCACTCCTATAGAGGAATATTATCAGAATAGAAATAAGCATGTATCTTATAATGCTACTGTGAAGGCATGTTTGGGGAATATTGTGCTTTCATGTGGGGAAAAATTGATCAGGTGACAAAAGCAAAGGTAGAAGGAATTCACAGTGTTACTTGCATGGAATGCAAGGGTTCTAAATGCATAGGAAATAAGGTTGCTAACAGTATTGTGTTTGTTATTATGAAGCCTTCAATACAGAGTGATAACTGGTATCACACTCGAGCAAACCATTTCTTGGATAACATTGAACATTTACTCAGCAAAAATAAAAAGAAAAGATGTATTTCATATATTGTTTTCAGTATAATTGCACTAATTTCTATTTTAGCTTCCAGTGCCTCGATTGCTATGTCGAGGCACTACTGTTCAAAATCAACTTGTTCAAGCTAATTATTTTCATGAACTTACTGTGAACATCTCTAAAGGGTTTGCTATACAGAATAAAATTAATAAGGAATTTTATAAAGCTATAAATCAATTAAGAGAGGATGTCCTTGAAATAGACCAAGAATTAGAAATCATCTTATGGGGAAATCCAAATGTTACATTGGATATTGAAGATCTTCAAAAGACTGCTGATATGTTAGCCAAAGAATCACATGAAAAATCTAGAACTTAACCAGACTGCCCAAATGATTGCTGATTGGATTAAGAGAACACAAGGAACATTCAGTGCCATTGGGCATGAAATTATACTTATAGCATTTGCTGTAATTTTACTTATATGTATCTGTATCTGTGGACCTTCTCTGGTAGGCTGTTTTCTGACATTAGTTAAAAGAATTTCAGAGAATGTCTGCAGACAGGATCTCAGACTTCAAGACTTGAGAGCACCTCGATAAACAAAAAATGGGGAGATGAAGAGAACTCCCAAGAAGCTAGAAACTTCAATAACTGGGATATTCCCCTACTCCTAAGATTAATCAAGAATGTATTTAAGTTTAACATCATGAGAAAACATAAAGTCCTGCACAATTACTGAGACATAAGATAGAATCCCTAGAAACTAAAATGCATCAGAGAGTTAGATCATGGAAAATGGAAACTAGGATTGATCACAAAACAATGCCTTTCATAATAACATATGATTTTAAGATATATAAACAGCACGATTTCTCTTAATAAACAGCTCTGTTGAATTATCAGCAATGCTGTCTCCTTATTTTCAACTGCCACTAGCCTGTTTGTGTTATGCTGGTCACAAAAATCCACATTACCTTATACTCACCTCACATATGCAACTCCTTGACAAATCATTGTTTCTATTTTTACAACACCTCTTGCAGGAAGTCCCCATTCATTCATATCACCATGACCTTGCTCCAGGTCTTCTTCATCTCTTGCTGACATTATTATAATAACAGCCTCTAAAAGCTTCCCTACCTCTCCACCCTTATCTGACCATCTTTCCCTTTCCTTCCTTCTTCCCTCCTTAATACCACCAGGATCAAATATAAAGTCCTCTGTTTGGCATATAAAACTCTTTATAACTTGGCACCCCTTCCTGCCATTCCAATCTTTTTTACCCTTTACTCCCCTGAACACATTCTATGATCTTCTTGAACTAGTTTATTTGTTATTCCACTTGCAATCCATTCCATAGCCATTTTTTTGCCTCTGTACAGGCTGTCTCCCATGCCTAGAATGTTCTTTCTTTTCACTTCTGCTTGACTTTCCTTGGATTCCTTCAAGACTGAGTTCAAATTTCATTAAGCTATGAGCTCCTTTCAGACAGAGATTGTATTTACTCTTCTTTGTCTCCCTGTGCATCACACAGCACTTGGCATATAGTTAAACACTTGATAAATGCTTGTTGACTGCCTGGTATATAATAAGTATAATAAATACTTTATAATTTTTTTCTTACTGAGTCATCAATATCTAGAAATGAATAACCTTGGGTTAATGAGTTCTGGATCTGCTACCAATTTTCACGGTTTTTAAAGAATTGGATATAGCATTGGACAAAGAAGCTCAAGACCTGAGTTTGAATTCCACCTCAGATAATTACTAGCTATGTGATCAGAAACAGCTTAACCTCTCAGGCTTTTTCCATCAATAAAATGGGAGTCAACATACTTATAATGCCTATTTCAAAAGGTTGTTTTGAAGGAAATGCTTTATAAGAATTAAAGTACTATACAAAGGTAAGTTTGCATTCAGTACTGACAAAATTACTATGTAGTAACTGGATATGTGCACTGGACAGAGTAGAAGAATAGAAAAGAAAGTGCAAGGAAAAAATGTGTCAGTGCTGTATTCTTTGAAGGAGAACACTCTGCTTTTAACTTGTGAATAGTGACATGGAAGTTAACCTAATGTTCCAGTGACAGAGGGACAAAAAGGCCATAATGTGTATTTCAAAGGCTAACATTGTCAAAAGGCCTTGAAGATAGGGGGAAGGAAGATGAGGTAGGCTGCTCTCTCACTTTACAATTACATTAATTTGTAATGCTCTTGAGATCATCCCATGATAACCTATTAAGAAACTATACTACATCAAGTTGTCCAGTTGAAATGAGTCAGTCTACCTTTTTCCTCCCTCAAGACAATGGCTGTGGAATTCAAGAATAAAAATCCTCCTGGGGATAAAGTTCAAATATTTACTTTTTACATTATTATTGGCTTCTTTCTAAAAAGTAAACTAGTATTTACCATTGAGACCTGCTAATTCATTGACTTTGAAGAAGAAATACATTTATATGAACAGGCAGTTTTCAGCAGAAGATAACTGAGCTTTCAATAGTTACATGAAAAAGTGTTCTAAATCACTAACAGAGAAAGGGCAACCAAAATAACTGAGATTCTACATCAAGCCCATCAAATTGGTAAATATGCCTCCCTGCCTCAAAAAAAAAGGAAAATGACAGAGCAGCTGTGGGAAAACAGGTACATTCATGCACTGTTTATGGAGTTATGAACTGTTTGGTCTAGCCATTCTGGATAGCTCTTTGTAAGATATGACCAAAAAACTAATAAATTGGTTAAACTTTCTGACCCTGCAATGTAAATACTATGTCTAAACCTTCAAAGAGATCAAAGAAAGAAGAAAAGAATCCACATATACAAAGATATTTATATTAGCTGCCTTTGCAGTGGCAAAGAATAGGAAACTCTGGAGGTGCCCAGCAAATGTTCACTTTTCATGCAAACATTTCATGGTATATTAATGTGATGGAATATGACTGTGTAGTAAGAAATAATGACAGGTACATTTTCAGAGAAACCCTGGAAGATTTATATGAACTGATACAGAGTGAAGTGAACAGAACTAAGAGAACAATTTATATAATAACAATATGCATATATATACATAAACTTATTTTTTTTTTTACTTTATTTTCAAATTCTCTTCCAATCACTTCACTCAACAATGTGGAAAAAAAGAAAAAGGAAACTCCTATTATAAACGTGTGTAAGTTAAACAAATCTCCCTATTGGTAATGTTCAAAAAAAATTTGTCTCAGTCTTTATTGAGTCCATCACCTCTTTATCATGAGATGGGCAGCATGTTTTATAAGTTCCATGGAATTGTAGTTATCTATTATATTAATCAGAGTTTTCAAATCTGTCAAAGTTGTTTGTCTTTTCAATACTATTGTTATTGTATAAATTATTCTCTTAGTTCTGCTCACGTCTCTCTCAATTTACCACAACCAATGAGGATCTGAATTTGTATCCCTTTTCTTCATAGAATACTGCTACTTTCATCAGTGTCCAAATAACCTTTTTGATTGAAGGAGAACGCTGAAAATGGGAGAAAGAAAAAGAAATTGTCCATTTTATTCTATATCAAGTTAATTGATATAGAATAAATCATTTGGGGCTTATTTCCTCTCTGTAAAATGTCCCTTACAAATCTAAGGCTGTGTACATTTTCTTCTTTGACATAGATTACCAAGATTACCAAAATTACCTATATGAACAATCCGATGGAGTCTATTGAGAGGGAAAGGTCCTAGAAGAGCATATCTAACTTTTTGGGAGATTGGGAATAATGAGCTTTATCAAGGATATGCCATTTTGGACATGTGCAAAATTAAGTTCAATAGAAGAAGTCAAAGGCATGTAAAAAGTGAGTGTATGGATTTCTTCTAAGATACAAATCAGCCCATGAAATGCATTAGGAATAAATGTATTCTGTCATATATGTAGGGAATAAGCAAGGGTGTATTTGGTAAATGTGTAATGACCAACTTTCTTGGGGTAAAACATTACACATAATATACTTTGAAATACAAGTTCCTTTATTAACATTTTATATCACTTGCTTAAATCAAGACAATCTAAACAATTTGTCACACCCTAAATTTATAGCATGTGCCAAATTCTGAGTGGCTCACCATGAAAAACTAACAATAGGCTCATGTGCAGGTTAGAGAGACTCTTAGATTAAGTCTTCTGTGCTAAGAAAGAGTAGGTTAAATCCCTGGAAAAGAAAGTTTTGTGTTAGTTCCAACTACGATCTTTGCTTTCTTTGTACAGGTCATCCTCTTAAGTGGACTCATTTGATCTTAAGCAGAGCTATCCTTAACCCTATAAAATCCCAAAGTAAAAGACATGGAAGGCCACTCTATACCTAAATCTCCTACCACCCTTCTATAGAGTCTAAAAGGCAGTCCATTACTGTTACCCCTTTGGATTAGTGCATTTCTTCCAATTAAAATACAATTTCTTTCCTACCCAAGAATAGCAACACACCAGATCCTAACAGTCGTCAAAGCTCTAATTTAGACATTACAACATATAAATAGCAAAGAGTAGAACTTTGCAGAAATAGGATTTCCTTAGATTAATATTCATAGAAGTATGTGGGAGAGGTCTGCTTTGGTTGATGAAGTTGGTGTTCAGGTTGAGGGTAAAAGGGAAATGGTGGTTGTGATTGGCAGCAGAAAGGTCCTGGATTCCAGAAGAATGAAAACTAAAGACTGACTTTGTGGTAACCAAAGATGTGGCACCCAAAGGAAACAAATTTTTTTACTCCACAATTTTACTTAGGGCCTGCCCTTCAAAAAAGCCATGATTTACTAATGCCTAAGATATTAAGTATTAGAAGAGATGATGGAAACCTTAACAGACCAATAATAATCTTTCTTTCTCTCCTGGACCTAATTAGAACAAAAGGATCTTGTAACCTTTTTTCCATGTTTATCTTACTCCAAACACAGCGAGTTTTTTGAGATTGTCCAAAGGTAAGCAAAATCTCTTAAGATCACCTAATTTTCCTGTTTTTCTTCTCTATACAAACCTTCCCCTCACTCTCCTGGGTTGTTGTTTTCTCTTAAAATAGGAGCCTACAGGGTATATCACCCCTAACCTCAAATAAAAGCCCAAATAAATGCCCCTGCTTGATTTGGAGATGGTTTGAGCCTGATTTCTTTCAGAGATCACACTACAAGCCACACCCTGCCACCTCAAAATTTCTGACACACTGCAACAGAGGAGAGACAGCTTTTTGGTTCAACAGATTGAGGATGGGATCTGGAATCAAGAAAACCTGAGTTCAAATCTAGCCTTAGACATTTACTAGCTGTATGACCCTGGGTAAGTCACTTAAATTGTGTTTGTCTTAATTTAGTGGGAAACCACTGTAGTATCTTTGCCAAGAAAATCCCATGCATCAATGGGGTCATGAAGAGATCAACACCCTGAGCAACAACTGGAGGAGGAAAAGTATTGATATGAAAATGTCTAAAATAAATTATATGTTAAGGTTTTAGCAGAAAAGTAATCACATTTCCCGCAGGTATGTAATCTCTGTCCTCTCTGTATATATAGTTATACTCCTAAAAATGTTTGTTGTGGTTGTTTAGTCCTGTTAAAAATGTTTACAAGTCTGTAGTCTAGCCAAAAAACAATAAATCTGTTGTCTGGTAACTAGTAAAATAATGAGCCTTTCTCAGTATATCTTACATAAACATAAAACCAGTTCCACATTTCCTCATTCTGCTTGCCCTAATTTCACTTCCAGTAAATGAAAGTCTTTGACTCATTCATTACCTGGAATTGTTTTCTAACAAAAAGTACAAGGTCTTAGACAGTCCTTGTAAAGGTAATGTCTTTGCTATATTTGTAACAAACCTACAAATAACCAGAGTAATCTAAGGCTCAAGCATTGTTCTGAATTATCTTGTTCAAATAAGGTGGGGTAAGAGGGTAGGAAATTCTCTGATAATTTGCATGGCTTATGTCTCCTCCCAGGGTTTTCCCTTAGAAATATTACAGTTTAGTTCATTTTGCCTCACCCAGACTCGATGATATCATAATATGACTCATATCTAAAAGGTTTCTCAAATCCTATAAAAGTACCTAACTATCAAAAATTGGTCTGGTTTTATTTAACCCAAAAGAAACACAAAGAATTAAAAATACCCAACTTCAATAATTTAAATAACTTCTTTTACTCAACTAGCATTTGCTAAGCACTTACCAATTACCAGACTTTATGATGGATGTGCAAAGACAAAATAAACACCAGCTGCCCTCAAGTAGCGTTATCTTCCACTGGGGTCAAAAGCAGCATGTTCACAGAGAAGTAAATACAGAATAAAAATTAAATTTTATTAAACATATTATGTGATTTTTTTATTTTGATCTTTAATTGTTTCTCAATGCCTTATCTCTTCATTTAAGATGATAAGCTAGCCAGGGGTAGGAGTCATATTTTTGCTTTCTATTCTTGACTCTCTCTTAAATGTTTCCTTTTGTAGCGTATTACAGTATAATATAGGTCTTAATTTTACTTTTCAGAGAGCTTTTAGATGTCTCCAAACCCTATGAGAGAAGATCCAGAGACATACAATTGACCAACTTTCACTGAGTTCTCTCTCATGGCAGAAACAGATTCCTCACCCTTGTGTTTTCTGCACCCTGAATCCTCCTCTTCTAATAGATCCTCTCAGATACTACCTCTTTGCTATCATTCCTGGGGCTCTACCACGTCTTCCTCTTCATTTAAAGTGACCTCTTTCTACTAATCTCTAATGAAATTCTGGGTGACCTCTTTCATGCATTTAATCATTTCCTAAACAAATGTCTTAATCCTATTTGCCTCAGTTTCCTCATCTGTAAAGTGAACTAGAACAGGAAATGGCAAACCACCCCAGCACCTTTGCCAAGAAAAACCCAAATGGGTTTGTTATGGTCCAAAACTCTGAACTTGAAACAAGGATTCTTACAAGGTGTTAATTCAGAATTGATAAAGACAATGGTTATCTAGTTTAGTGGTGCTTAATAGTTCTCTAGTTCAGTACATGTACTTAGTACTTAATATAGTCCTACAAGCTTCACACCTATGGTAATGTAATTATAAGAGAGCATATACGGTCAGACAAATTCATCCAGGGTCAGAGCTAGAGAAGACAAGTGGACTGGAGGCCAGAGCTCAAGCTCTTGGAGCCAAGGAGAGAGATTCATTCCATCTTTGGTCAGGCTCCTGTGGCTGGACCTCCTGCACTTTCCCTACTGAGACCAAGGCTGGTCTAAAAGACTCTCCAGAAAGCTGCCCATCCCCAGGCAAGAAAACTAGATTGTGAAGGAGATAATAAAGGATTTGGATTTTAACACCTGGCTATTCTTGTGGTGATTACTGAAGACTGGTCCCAAGACCTCCAGAAAACCAACAACATTATATGGGTTCATGAAGAGTTGAATTGACTGAAGTGATTGAACAGCAACAACAGCAAACAGAATTTTAGTTTTTTGTGTACTGGTCTGGGCCAGTCCTGATTCATGCCAGACCTATAGTTTAGGTTCTAGATTGGAATAAAATGAATTACTCTTAGACTAAACTGGTTTGGGCAGGTGCTACATATTGTCTCCATATAGTAACATATCTACCTAGAAGAGTGTGTTGATACACAGGGTACTGGGACATTTTTCAAGTTAAGAGGAACCCTAACCCTCCTATAACAGGACATTTTATTCCTAGAGTGATCAGGAAGCTGCAATGGCAGTTTAAATCCTATTTCCCTGGACCAAAAAAGTCTTGGGAATGGCTTTCTTAGCATTTATGGAAAAAACTAACACCTATGGGTCAGGCCCAAAAAGATGTTGCTCCTGCCATACCTATACCTTTGGTGGTAATATTCTAAAGGTCTTCTGTAGACCCTTCCATTGTTTAAATCATTTTAAGACATTTACTAAAGACTCTTAATCTCTAGGATTTGAAAAGTCTAGTTATAGAAAGTGCTAGAGGAGAAGTTTAGTGCAGTATAGACCAAAACAAGACAATAAGTCATGTAATGGCCTTGAAGAAATGGCTGAATATGGATGACAATGAATACCAAAAATCCTCAGTTTCACTTTTTTATGAGTCAAATTTCTAAATTTTAATGATCTGGTTCCTTTGTGAGTTATGCCAAATCTTTGCTGTACAAAGTGGGGATATTCCAAGTCTAGAGCACAGAAGATAACCGTTAAGCAAAATTGCTGATCTTCATCAAGATGATTAGGAGGTCATTACTTCTTGCATACATCCTTTTCCAGTATGTTGGTCAATATTGAGTTTTACCTTTTACCACCATGTATTCAATGTTCATTGGAATACTGACCAGGCACATCATTGAGGAAGATATAATAACATAATGGGGTGTCCACTTCTTCCACTATACCAGGATTCTCCTTCACTTTCAACATCCACTCAAAATAACTGCCAATAGGGATTCCATTTCTTCCAGTAGATAGACATTTTTAGTAGTTATGTAGAAACAACTTCCCCTTCCCATGCTATTATATTAGGCAATTTCTAATATAATTCCCTACTTTATAAGCTCCCAAAGCCCTTTCTGGGAAGAATTTGTCTGGACCATTTTGGGAAAAGGAGACCCAGCACCTAAAAGAGAAAACATTTTTCTAGAATATACAGAGCTTATTAGGGGAACAATGACCTTAAGATTGAGTGACTCTTTGTCCTAGGAACAGAAAAAGGATCAGAAAGAATCAACCAAACTATGTCTAACTATGACAAGTCCATCCTTATCAAATAGGTCTTCAAAGAGTTGGGATCCCTGTACTGGATGGAATCAGAGAGTTCTCCCCTTTCTTTGGGTAATGTCTATTCATCACAGACACAGTTTCTTGAACCAAAGACCTAATGAACTTTTTCAAAATTAGGCTATTCTAGTCTTTTTGAGATATATGTTTCAAATAGCATAATGTGTTCCACTGTGCAGAAGTATCTACCTCATCCTTACTTAAGAATATATTGTCTCTCACCCACCCCAATATGGTATCAGAGCCTATGATGGATACACTCCTCAATCTCTGTCATTTTCATAATTTGATTGTCCAATTTGGTGGAGAACATATGGGTCTTTAATGGATATTTATATAGCCCCACAAATAACTATGTGGTAAAAGACCTTGGCAAATTTCTTTATCCTGATGCCTAAGTGGAATAACCTCAATTCTGTTCCCTCCTAAGTTCCAAACCACTTGACCAGAATCTTGGTTAATGCTTGGTAATCAGTATAAAGAAAATTTTATTTACCCTATCTCTCAAGGCTTTTTCACATACCAACCACATAGTTCGTAGTTTAGCTCTCTAATAGAATTTTCCAGAACTTTGCATATTATCTCCCATTATATTGAAGTATAGTTTGCATTCCTCTTGTAACAGGTAATACCAGGACAAAATAGTGATTCAAATAGTAACCCTAGGCCTTAGTTGGCAGGTACACATCAGACTAGCAGAAATAGGAGATTGTCAGGTCTAGATCTGGAAGCCTTAGTCTATCATGAGCACTGCTAGTAGGAAGACTCACTGCTGGTGCCCATGAAAATATCTATTATACTGGAGCCTGCATTTCTGCCATTTTTCAGTCTGCTATGGGTCAGTAGTTTGTACTGAACTGTAGCTGTATATTTCTTATTTCTGGGCATTCCTTATGCACCATAGCTTCCTAAAACTGAGCTGCGAAAGCTGAACTTTTGTTGGGCTGATCTACTCCATCCCTTATATAGGCAACCATCTGATCTAAGGACTCTTCCACTGTGGCTTTGTTTCTTCCAATTAATATTACATCATTTTTGTAGTGTAGTATTTTGTAGTGGGAAATTTTTCATGTTCCTGCCCACCAGACTGTGGCAATAGGAGAGAGTAATCTTGAGAAAGGACAGTAAAGACTGAAATTTTTGAGAAAAGGGGAAAACAATTCAGCTCCAATTGATCAATGATGGACAGAATCAGCTATACCCAGAGAAGGAACACTGGGAAATGAATGTGGACTACTTGCATTTTTGTTTTTCTTCCCAGGTTATTTTTATCTTCTGAATCCAGATCTTTTATTTTTCTTCCATTTTTTTCATTCTTTATTTTTTGTTTTGTTATTTCTTGGTCTCTTATAGCTTCATTGACTTCCCCTTGCCCAATTCTATTTTTTTTTTTTTTTGAGGGAATTGGGGTTAAGTGACTTGCCCAGGGTCACACAACTAGGGAAATGTTAAATGTCTGAAGTCACATTTGAATTCAGGTTTTCCTGACTTCAGAAACGGTGCTATATCCACTTCCCCATTTAGCTGCCTCCCCTCTCCTTCCCCCATTCTAATTTTTAGATAATTATTTTCTTCTTTAAGATTCTGGATCTCTTTTTTCCAGTTAGTTGACTTTTTAAAAAATAATCTTGTTTTCTTGGGTGGTGGTTCTCTCTTTTTTTTTTTTTTTTTTTTTTTTTCTTTCCTTCATCCCTCTCATTTGATTTTAAAGTCTTTTTTGAGTTCTATAAATTCTCTCTGGGCAGGGAGCCATTTAACATTACTCTGGGGTAGGAGAGGCTTTTTTTTTTTTTTTTTTTTTTTTTAATGAGAATTTATCTGATCTTTTGAGGGTGGGCCTTAGGGAGGGGCAGAGAATGGTGCCTCAGGCTCTTTTCTCTGTCCTGGAATTCAAATCAAAAGCTCCACCCTCCTGCAAGTGCCAGTAGTCAACAGCTTTCCTGCCCCGGTGCTTCGGCATTCTCAGAGAATACTGATTCATTCTCTCCCAAGGTCAAGTCTAGCACAGTCGGATCTGAACTGCCAAGATCCCTCAATCTTTCTGCCCTCAGATCCCAGACTCTTCATATTGTCTGGAGATTTCCTGTGGTATGTGCTGAGGTTCCCTGAGAACCCAGTTAGTCCCAGGGCTCCTCACTTGCTCTTTCTGCAGAGTTAGCTTGAAGATATTTATACTTTATATTGTTTAAGCTTCTGTCCTGGGGTCTGTATGTCTTTTCATGTTCGCCCCAGAGCACCTCTGTTCTACCCCAAGTCTTATTTGTTTTTCACGGTCTATGTTCATCCTTAAGGGTGATTATTATTATTATTTTTTTAATGAACTACAAATTATTTTTAAGTCATTATCACATCACAGAATGATAAGGTCTAAATTTAGGAAACCAAAATGAAATTAGAGTTTCTAGTGGTCAGAGAGTTAAATGATAAGGTCTAGTGATAGGTTTGGGGTTCAGGGAGCCAAATGGAGAGATTTGGCTCCCCTGCAACCCCTTGGGATTTGGCACAAGGGTAGGGAGTTTTGGGGACTCCCTTCTGGTGGCACAGAGATTCTCTGTAAAGGAATTTATAGACCCAAAAACCTAGATTGATAAAAGAGATTTATTATAAAGATTGGGAAGTAAGATTAGGAATCCTGACACATAAAGTCTGGTTAGAGTAATAGGTAAGAGTGAAGAGAGGGTGACACTGGAAAAGAATATTCCAGTGGACAGAGGCTCCTTGGCATTGCAAGCATGGCATAGCTGGCATGTTTGGAACCTCTGCAAAGAGAGGATTTTAATTTGGTTCTTTTATATTGAGTGTCTTAGTGGGGGCTGGGATAGCCTGAGTTGGCTCATCAGCTTGGGCTGGGATTTGAATAGAATTCAATGAGTTTCAGGACTGAACCGACCCCACCTAAATAACAAGGATGAAACTCTTTGTCCCTTAGGCCAGGGTCCCTCACTGAGGCAGAGTTGAAGGAGGATTTTTAAATTTTTTCGGGATCCCCTCTTCAAGAAGACAAAATATCTAATCCAAAACTGCTCATATTTGACAAATACCAAGTGTGAAATCCAAATAATCCATGAAATATTTCTTATTACTTTTGTTTATATAATGAAACCAACTTCCAAGTATCGTCCTTGCTATTCCAAATATAACAGAAGAGCCATACTTCCATTAGCTGCAATTTCATTTTTGCTCTCTTATTTCAAATATTGTAAAGGAAGATGAGTAGTGTATATATATATACATATATATATATACATACATACATATATATATATATATATACACATATATATGTGTATATATATATACATGTGTGTATATATATATATATATATATATATATATACATATATATATATATATATATTTAATATTATCTCAAAAACAGCAAAATAATTTTTTAAAAAAGCAAAATAATCATTGGAAGGAAAATCTATCTGTAGATAATTGAACATACAGAGTGTAACAAGGGCTTTTATCAATGGAACTAGAAAGGAGACAACAAATGGACTTTGAAAGAAACAGATTTACTTATATTTCAATTAAATGACATCCTTGATTACAATGAAACCTTTGCATTTGAATACTAATGTTTTACTATCCTATGAGATGGATTATATGAGGAAACAAATGTCACTTAAGATGATTAAGTGAGGCCTAATAAATATCTCAAAGATTCTTTTTAAAAAATTATAATAGCTTTTTATTTTTCAAAATACACACATAGTTTTCAACATTCAGTCTTGCAAAATCTTGTGTTTCAAATTTTTCTCCCTCCCTCCCCACCTCTCCTCTCCCCTAGATAGCAAGTAATTTAATATAGGTTAAAAATGTACAACTCTTCTAAACATATTTCCACATTTGTCATGCTGCAAAAGAAAAAATCAGATCAAAAATGGGGGAAAATGAGAAAGAAAAAAGCAAGCGAACAACAACAAAAGTGAAAATCCTATGTCATGATCCACATTCAGTCCCCAAATTCCTCTCTCTGAATGCAAATGGCTCTCTCCATCACAAGTCTGTTGGAATTTCTCTGAATCATCCTGAGGTGCAATTTTGTTTTGTTTGGGGGGTTGGAAGGGAGAGGAAATCTGAAAAGCTTGGAATTTCCTGCCTACTCCATTATCTTGTTATGTCACAATTTCCTTTAATTGTTCTGCCTTGGTTTCCCTAAATTGTTCTGTCTCAGTCCCCCTGGTTGAAACCCAACCTTCCTGACCATTAGAACTGATATAAATTAGAGCTAGGAGCCTTGACCATTAGCATTCCATAAGAGCAGATGGCTTAATCTAGAGACCTAGTTGTCACTCTTTATCTCTCTTATTTTAGACTTCCTGTCTCTAGCTTGACTACCTTCTTCACTCCCACCTTATCAAGAATTTATGGTCCTTCCATATCCCCAATCTGTTAGAACCAAATTTTTGGTCCATTCCTGGAAATTTTGCTCACCAGTGAGTGCTCACTCCATCCATGCCTTTTTTCCCCTGATAGCTGGAGTCTTATAAAAATCCCTAGAATTCTCCATTGGATACTGAATTCTTTGAAGTCCAATCCAGTCCTGGAAGCAATTCTGTTTTGCCCTCGGCACAATCTCTCACTCTCAAATAAAATATTAGAAACTCTCTAATCTCTATCTTGCTTCAATTTCTCTAGGATTAAATCTTCTCAGAATCCTCTTCATTCCTCATCTTGATGACTTAATAAACCACTGTGCCTCAATGGACCTGTTGTAGATTCCCTAGTATTATAATGACTCAGCTGCCAGCTTCTTATATTTAAATGGGAGCTTTAGGAAATGCTTTAGGTTGAACAGATTGAAGAGCTCTTACTGTCTTCGTTCTTGATTTTGTGACATAATTTTACCAGCATCCTCATTGGCTGACTGTCATCTTTCTCATATTTCAGGAGCTACACCCAAATTTCCATCCAGGAAAGGGTATTTTCATATTCTGTATACCCTGATGGAGAGATTTATGTGTGTGATAGTCACAATGCTATTTAAGGGGAAATTATTTAAGGATACAAAGACTAAGACTTTTTAGTTCATCCTTCTACCTGATCACAAGCTCCTTGACATTGGGGATAAATTCATTTTTACATCATATTGCTAATACATTGCCTAGTGTCTTGTATAGTAAATAATAAATCACATTATCATTATTTAATTGGATTGACTTAATTTAATGGAATGGAAAGGATCTGAGAGAAATTTAGAAGACACATTTCTATATGAGAGAATTATATTACTTTTCAAGATCCAAAATAGTGCTAGAAAAGGTGATTGTCTTAGTGGACAGTTGGCCTGCCTTGAAGTGAGGAAAACTTGGATACAAATCTTGCCTCTGACACATATTTACATGAGCGAGCCAATCTCAGAGTTCTGTGAAACATTTTTAAGATTTTCATTTATGATCAAATTACTGATTTGCATCAATGGAGGCAGTTTCCACAGTTCCCAACCAAAAACTACAACTCCAACAGAAACCAATAAAACAAAGAACTATGAAGCTGAGTACACATCTGAATTTCCTAGAACTCTTTACTGATGGTCACTCATACAATAGGAATTCTATAAATGTTGAATAATTGAAAAAGAATTGAAGGAAGAAATTATTTCCTTCTCTGAAATGTAATCAGGTTGTGCACAGAGATCCAAAACTAAATATATTGAGTAGAATTGAATATTGTAATCCAGAGTCTTGGCACTTGCCTCTCCAATATCAAGCATCTTATTTTTAGACTGAATTTTCTGCCTTTCATTCAGATATGTAGACAACTCCACATCCAGATATGTGGAAAGTAGGCTTCAGGAATTAAACTTCTTTCTAAAGCTTATCTATTTCATACAGTACCTTCCTCTGCCCTCCATATTCCTCATGTTTTCTTGTCTTTTCTGCTGCTTTTTTACCATTTCTACTGAGATTGCACTCAAACAAGAATGGGAAAGAAATAGAAAACACAACTATAATCAGAGATTCTTGCCACTCCCAATGTCGTCCTTTTCCAGCTGTCTCTCTCTGATTCTTTCAAGACTCTTGTTTGGAGCAGCACGACACTGAGCACTGGAACAGTTTTCATTTCTGCCATTCCACCCCCAGAATTATAGAAGAAGACTTATTGGAAAAGTAAGAAGCCATAGACACTACTTCTCTTCCTCTGAGCTCCAGTACACATCTTGTCTGTGTGTATGTCTGTGTAGTCTATATGTCTGTGTGTGTGTGTGTGTGTGTGTGTGTGTGTGTGTGTGTGTGTGTGTACCAGATGCCTCCACCTACAGATGAATTCTATCTTGACTCAAGGTTTCCCTGACGAAAAGAGTCTTTCCTCAAATCTGTCTTGCTTAACAAGAGCAGGCTGGCAAGGGATTTAATGGATCACAAAAATAGAGTTACAGATTCACTTTGTTTCCTTTTGCTATACTTGAAGGGTTTGCCTTTTCCCTTCAGAGAAGGGATATGGCTGACATACCACATTGTTGAGAATGGAGGGGAGACTGATCCATCTCATTCCCTGGGGTTCTTTCCTTTATCTAGGTTCATGCTTATCTGAAGAGAAAAAAAATCTGACAGCCAGCAGCAGGAGAGGCCCAGGCTTCATGGCAAACATCATAGCATGAGGAACATAAGATTGAAAAATATCTCAGAAACCATCTAGTTTATTTTATAGATGAGGAACCAAAACCCAAGGTCACACCGAGTAAATATCAGAGGCAATATCTAAATTTGGCTTATCTGATTTGAGAGCTCTTGGTTAGAAAGATTTTTTTTTTTCTTTAGTTTTCAGACACTCGACATCTTAGTAACTGGACAGAAGAGTCTGTGGCAGTAATCTTGAACTGAACCTTCCAGTTCTGGAAGACCAGACATGATGTGTTCTGCTTGCTCTGCTGAAAAATTCCTGCCAAAATGCCTTTCTACCTTCCCTGGTTTATAGAGAAGGTATGCTCAACAATGTCAGGAATCCTGCAAAAACAACAAAATTATATGTTATACAATCTCCATCAGATAAAATAAGCATATTTTTTTAAAAAATGCTTTGTATTTCTACTTTCTATCTATGCACTTAGAGTTCTTGAAAGTAAGCAGGTGGTGGTGTCAGTTGCAGTAGTGTCATATTTGACCCTGAATTCATTTGAAATTTTCTTGGCAAACATACTGGAGGAGTTTGTCATTTATTTCTTTAGCTCATTTTACAGATGAAAAAACTGAGGCAAATAGCATTAAGAAATGATGCAGATCAGATTTGAACTCGGCAAAATGAATCTTCCCATCTCCAGACTGATCCACTGCACCATCTACCTTCCCATATAAAGTCCATTTGTTACTTGAGTAAATTGGATGGTTAGACAAACCATCCTGGAGGCCCCAGCAGAATCTAGAAAAAAATCCAAGATTCTCAACATCAAGTCTCCCTGCTCCTCACTGAGAGGCAGCATGATGTGGTGGAAAGAACCCTCAACTTGGAGTGAGAAACCCTGTGTTTAATTACTAGCTTGGTTACTTGTTAGGTGTGTAATCTTAGACCAGATACTTCAAATTCTTTTCTCTTTTTTTTCTAATTTTTCAATTTTTTTTCTTTTCTTTTTTTTTCCTTTTCATTTACTTATTTTTGCAGACATTTCAATTCTTGAGTCTTCAGTTTCATCATTTAAAACATCAGGAGATTGTACTAAATATTTCATCAGGCCTATCCAGCTTGTACTTCATGTATCCATTTCCAGATATAATTCTTTTGGTATAATTAACAATTTTCTTATTTCTTCTTCATCCTTTAATTGTAGCTGAGGTGCAGAAACAACACTTCTTTTGATCATATACCTTCTAAAAACTAAGACCACATTAAACTCTCTCTATATACAATCCTTTTTCTTTCATAACCTGTAACCTAGAATAACAAATCTCTGAGCTCACATGGACTAGGTTCAATTCTGGGGTTGATTTCAAAGGATTAGGTTCTCTCTTTTGGTTCATTGTCACCAATTTAGAGTTTTGTTCCAAAGAAATTGCTAAAATAAATAGGTATCGTTTGTATCTAGGTTTTCTTAAATTTAGATATATCTTGTGTGAAGTGTCCTCAAAGATTGGATAACTTGCTACACAGGCACTTAGCATAGTACAATCACAATGGTTTCGGACAGTCTTTACTTCATTTCACAGAAAATGCAAAAGTATTCAAGGATGCCAGAGAAAGAAATATAAAGTGCTCAAATAATCCATCAAAATTCCCCAGAATGTGAGCATACTTTGTGTGTCTGTTGAGCAAATTGCACTGTCCAAAAAATTCATGGCAATAACAGGAAGTGTTGGCAAGGTTCAGAACTCCTGGATCCTATATTGTGACTCTAGTCCTCCAGTGGCAGAGACCACATTAAGAATCCTCTTCTTTCTCTGAGAAGCTGTTGTGTGCTCCAAACAAAGGTTCATGGGGGACATAGATTTAGAGCTGAAAGTGAACTTAGAAGCCCATTAACCTCATGTCCCCTCTCAATTTTGTTGATTAGCTGTGGCCAACTCTTCATGACTCCATTTGGGGTTTTCTTGGCAGAGACACTAGAGTGGCTTGCCATTTCCTTCTCCAGCTCATTTCACTTAAACGAAGAAAATGAGGCAAACAGAGCTAAGTGATTCACCCAGGATCACACAGCCTACTAAGTGTCTGAGGCCTGATTTGAATGCAGGTCTTCTTGATACCATGGCCAGAATTCTGTCTACCATGCCACCTAGACACTCACCTCTGCCCCTCAATTTATAGCTAATGAAATTGGGGTACAGTAGAGCTAATAAGTATCTGAGGTAGGATTTGAATCCAGATCTCTCTGACTCCACCAGTAGGCCATCATTCTTAATTTTACCTACTTGCTGATCAACCCCATCTTATTTTTTTTTTCAATAAAATAAATTTTGGTCTTATTTGTATTCATTTTTTAAAAGGCAGCTAGTTGTCAGTCACTAGATACAGAGCATATTAAATTTTTCCACTCACCACCCCTTTTTCCCTGAGAAATTTTTACATAACCCTGGGCATATAGGTGTATAAAATTAGGCATACAAATGAAATATTTACTGCTAATAAATCACAATTTTACAACCCTAACATTTAGTTAAGAGACTTCATATGAGGTCGAGAACCACAGTTTAAGAAGATGGAAGATAGAGCACTGGGCCTAAAGCTAAGAAGACTTGAGTTCAAATACAGCCTCCAGTATTTCCTAGTTAATTAACCCTGGGCAAATCACTTATGCCTCAGTTTCTTCATTTGTAAAATGTACAATACTAATACTTACCTCTCAAGGTTTTGTGAAGATTAAATGAGATAATATTTGTAAAGTGCTTAGCAGCATAGTAAATGGCACATAGTAGGCATTTAATAAATGTTTGCTTCCTTTTAACTATTAGTCCCAATTTCTGTCACTTTGCCATGTTATCCTGATGAACTTTTGTTTTTATCTTTAAAAATTAGTTTGCTAGCATATATAGTTTTCTTCTCCATAAAAACATTCTTTATACAATGGTACCATTGCTATTCCAGTTCTTTCTGGCCTAGAGGTTTGTGGGGAAGGGGAGAGGAGGGGAAAAGGGGGGAAAGAAACAATGACCAAACAATAAGACTTCTGTTTATAGTCAACTGGAGCACTGTTCTGAAGGTCATTCATGAGCTTCTGTCACCATAAGCTATAAACTCCAGGTGCCAGACATGCAGAAAGAATTGTACTTTCATGTTGGAGATACCATCCAGAGGGCAGTTAGACATCATTGGGTTTAAATTCCTCAAACCATCAACATGTACCTTTTAAGTGCCTGGTGGTATGCTAGGTGCTAGGGATACAAGGAAAAATGGCACTATCTAATCTCAGAGAATTTACAATGTAAAGCAATACAAGGTGGGTGGGATAAAATTTGTTTAGAAAACAAAAGTATAATCCAATTTATGTTTGGGACATCTAGGTGGTGCAATAGAGCCCTGGAATAAGGACGACTGGAGTTCAAAGCCCACCTCAGATACTTACCAGTTGGTCAAGTCATTTCATCCTGTTTGTTTCCTCATCTGTAAAATGAGCAGAAAAGAAAATTGCAGTATCTTTGCCAAGAAAACCCCAAATGGGGTCAGGAAGAATCAGACACTGACTGAAAAATGATTCAACAAAAAATGGACCCTTTCTTTCTCAGAATAAGGTTTTTAAATTAATAAAATACATAGTACTACAAAGTAAACTAATTATATTGAAATGTGATTATCAATTTTTTTCAAAGTTCATAGACCCGGTTTAGAATCCCAGTTTATCATAGTGTGCTTGTGACAAGGGCAAGAGAAAGCCGTACAAAGTGCTTTAAAAATCTGAGGAAGTAAATTTCACTTTAACTGGGGAGAATGGGAAGAGGAAACAGGGTAAAGCCTTTTTAGGAAATGGCACTGGAGTTGCAGCATGAAGGAAGAAAAGAATTTCAAAAAGTACAGTATATGGAAGAAGTACATTCCAATCGCGAAGGAATGGGGGATGGGGGTGGGTAGCCCTTGTGAAAAAGAATGAAATCAGAAAATAACTAAATCATGCAATTTGGTTAATTCATGGAGTATAGCAATGTTGAGACACTGAGGTATAGTAAAACTCTTGACATACAAAACCACCAAAATGAAGAGATGCTGGGTGATATCCCAAAAGTATATTGGAGTCATAGGCCAGTTTTATAGATTGCCTTAAAAGAATTGGTGGGCTTCAAAATCCTCCAAATCAAGGGGCAAAAGATTTTATTTCACTGCTCAGAACACATTAAATCCATAATGGTTTTAGTAAGAAAAAGGGATTTTTAGCAATATGGGAAAAGACAAGTTCTCTAGAAGAGATGTCATTAAAGAATGGCAAGTGGGGGTTACATCATTGACTTGCTAGCTAATCTTAAAAGGGATGTAGTACCCTAAAAAGAATTAGTGAGGGAATTATAGTACAGTAGGTCTTTTAGAAAGTAAATAGAACCTTGGGATTTGACATCATAATATGGCTTTCTGATTGTATATAGTAATTGTGGAGTTATGATGGTTTTATCAATACTAAGAATTCTAATTATGGAATATTATTGTTCTGTAAGAAATGACCAACATTTCAGAGAGGCCTGGAGAGACTTACATGAACTGCTGCTGAGTGAAATGAGTAGAACCAGGAGATCATTGTATACTTCAACAACAATACTATATGATGATCAATTCTGATGGACATGGCCCTCTTCAACAATGAGATGAACCAAATCAATTCCAATAGAGCAGTAATGAACCAGCTACACCCAGTGAAAGAACTCTGGGAAATGACTATGAACCACTACATAGAATTTCCAATCCCTCTATTTTGTCTGCCTGCATTTTTTATTTCCTTCACAGGCTATTTGTACACTATTTCAAAGTCAGACTCTTTTTGCACAGCAAAATAACTGTTTGGACATGTATACATATATTGTATTTACCTTATACTTTGACATATTTAATATGTATTGGTCAACCTGCCATCATGGGGAAGGAGTAGAGGGAAAGAGGGGAAAAGTTGGAACAAAAGGTTTTGCAATTGTCAATGCTGAAAAATTACCCATGCATATATCTTATAAGCAAAAAGCTATTAAAAAAAAAAAAAAAAACCTAAGAATTCTACCAGGCATTTCTACCTGGGGTAGGACAGTAATAGACTATTTGTGTTTGACCTGTGGCAGAGAATTCTGAGCTAGTATTGAATTGATCAGCCATCAGCCAATCAGCATTGTAATGTCACTCTGACATAGTGATTGTCATTTTGGTCCACTTCTAGAAGGGCAACAACCAATTAACTTAATAAAAGGTTTAATCAAAATCAAAAATGTAAAGGGCTAGAACTGAGCAATGCACTTGGATAATGAAACACGTGAGACTAATTGCCAATTGGACGGTTCCCTATTAACTTGTTTGAAGGTTGACCTCCCCATCTGTTCTGTGCTGACTTGATTGGTGGGACAAAGAGGGGGAAGTGACTTGTGTGGGAGGAGTAAGAGAAACTTGGGTGGTGGAACTCACGCTCACTTGCACTCGTGACCTGGTGTTGGAGATCTAGAATAAAGACATTTAGTGATCCTGACTCCTGCTGATTTCTGTGAAGATAGAGTTCCAGCACAAAAAGCCCATTTATAATCCTATCATAGCTCCTCCCTGCTTAGGGGAGTAGGTAGGCTTCCAGATTTTTACATAATTCGCTCTCTCTAGTTTTCCAATACCTCATTATTAACAGGACTATAACCCATTTATTGCCTTAGCTTCTATAAATCTTTTGATGCAGTTTAAGCACATTAGCTTTCTGGGCTGTTAAAGCTGATTAGGTATCAATCCTACTGTTAACTAAAACAAACTATATGTTGTTTCTGCCTGAAATCAGGAAGTCTTGAGTTCAAATACAAACTCAGACACTTGTAGTTGTGTGACCCTGGGAGAGCCACTTAATTTCACCTCAACTGAAAATGAGAATTAGAAATACCTCCCAGGATTGTTATGAGGATCAAAGGAGATGCATACTTAGCACAATCTTAGGCATATAACCAATATTTAATAAATACTTGTTCTCTTTCCCTTCCTCCTTTGTTCATATTGTAATTTTATTACACTAATAACATTTAAGCCTATTTCACTCAAAACTTTTGTGACCATATGTCCCCATTTCCTTACTGTTAATTGCTTTTTTTTTTTTTTAAATCAAGGAGACTATATTTATGACTACTAAGTTTCATCTCATTAGACTGTCAGACCATCATTCCTGAATCCCTGTAACCTCTGTTCATACCATCTATCATCTTTGATAGCCATCTCTCCCAGCTTTGTGCTATCTGAGCACTTAAGCATGCCCTGGATACCTCCATATAAGTTATTGATAAAACTTTTGAATAGCCCAGGGTCAAGCATAAATCGTTCCTGGACATTCCATTAAAGATCTCCCTTCAAGTGGACACAGCGAATACCAACCTCTGTGTCTATTTATTCCACCAGTTCTGGGTTCTCCTAACTATATTATCATTTAGTCTATATTTTCCCATTTTGTCCACAATGAGAGACTGTTCAATACTTTGCTGAAATCTATGTATGCTAGATCTTGTAACTCCTTTGATCTATCAGTTGAATTATTACACCAAAAATAAAACTAAAACAAAACCAAACTCTTTAGGGAAATTATCTTAGTTTGGCTTGAATAATTCTTTAATTTTTTAAAATTGATTTTTTTAAATTCTAAACTTGACAAACAGCAACAAACATGAATATTTCCATGTAAAAAGAGCAAAATAATAATAATTAAAAAGGTTATATATGAAACCTCAATAACTCTTCAACACAGCTTGCATTTTTTAAAGTACAGTCGATTTTCATCATTTGTGGCAGTTATGTTCTATAAAATCACTGTGAATACTGAATTAGCAAATACTGAACCATTGCTCCTAAGGAAAATACAGTTAGGTTCCTGGGACCTGCTGGTCACAATGTTTACTTTAGTACTTTCAAGAATAGCCTTACATGCATATTTTCAGATTTCCTTTTCCTTTTTTTGAATATACCATATTGCAGATTCATTAACATTGAACTCACAGTCAGTAGCACTATACCTCATGCCTGTATAGAGCTTATATTACTTGTATTTTTGATGTAAGGCATATCACAGCCTTCTTAAACTTAGAACATGAGAGAACACTTAGAATATGGTACTTGGGGAACATTTTAAACAACAAAATCACCAACAAAAAGCACAAAAAGATGAAAAATGTGGCACTAAATATTTAGACTACAAAAAGGATACCTGTTCATATTCATTTTCAAAGCGAACCAGTGATATCATGGTAATGTTTTAACTTGCCAGTAAATTGATTTAAATGAGGCAGAGTTGCATGAAGTCATCAGCCTCACTCTTTCTTCCAGAATCATTTAATCCAGTGGCAGGAAAAATGTCTGTATGACTATCAATGGCCCAGGATGCTCAGTAGATGATTTTGGAATTTTTGATATCTGACAAAATTCTAAGCATTGCACCATGCCTGCTTCTGCTGTTTTTATGGCTATTGGAACAATGCATTTGCATCCAAGAGAAATCTTTACATGCTTGCTGTAGACATCCTCATAATTCATTGACATGTTTGAGCCCTGTTGATTACCCTCAACCTGGTTAAGCCTATCTGCCAGTATGGTTTTACGGAGGTGTGGCCACTGTAGGTGCTACAGTTTTGTGAAGCCACAGGTGGGAATTGTGTGAAAGGTGGACACCAAAGATGGATAAGTAATCCTGAAAAGAGCTTGGCAAGTCATCATACCAGAGAAGCTAGTCCTTCCTGAGCACCCACATATTTATTTACAGTTCAAAAATTGAAATGAGGAGACAGAGTATTATCTGTATATTCTCACATGGGAAGGTGAATCTGGCAAATCAATGTTTTTTTGGTCACTCTGCACATGTCTAAGAATAGACATAAACTGAAAGTTTACATGTATTGATTTGGGGCTAACAAAGACATTTTAGCAAGTAGATAAATTTGCAAATAAGGAATATATGACTAATGAAGATCCACTGTGTACAATAAATTCAGTACATTATTTCCAAAGCTGTCCTTTGTACATGTCCCTCTCTGAGTTTCTATCTGTTGCCTTCTCTGTGTTTTTAAAAATGCTTTATTGAATCTTTTTTTTTCTTTTGCATCATCATTACAATGACTCCTCTCCCCCCCAATAACCCAGCCCCCACCAAAAATAAATAAAATGCCATTCATGTAACAAATAAAATAGTCAAACAAAAAAGTACTTATATTTGTCATATCTGGAAAAGGACATCTTCTGAAAATACAGTTCATCATCTCTCCATCAAGAGTTGAGAAGCTTTTTTTAATCAATGGTCTTCTAAATTCATTGGTTTGATGAAAATTTTTAGGTTTTTCAAAAGCAGTTTTTCTTTACAACATTGTAGTCAATGTATAAGTTATTGTAGGTTTTTTGTTTTGTTTTGTTTTGTTCACCCTGTATCAATTTTACTCCATTTCTATAGATCTATACTTTGTCATTGTGAAGTTATAATATAGAATTTCATTTATACACAATAATGTGTTCAGCCATTCCCCAAGTGATTGTCACCCCTTGAGTTTCCTGTTCTTAGCTGAAAAACAAAATGACAAAAACCCATTATGTGTTGATATGAATATATTTATAGATATAGATTCTTTCCTTTAAAAAATTTCCTTGGCATTTGTGACTACTGGTGGTATCAATGGGTTGTAAAATATAAACAATTTAACAAATGGGGGGATGGTTAATTTTATCTAAATCATTCCGGAATGGTTAGACCAATTCATAGCTCCACAGATGGAACATTATGGCTATTTTCCCACATCTCCTTCAACAATTTATTTTCTGGGGTTGTTTTGTTTGTTTGTTTGTTTGTTTGTTTTGGGTTTTTTTTTTTATCATCCCTGACAAACTAAAAGGTAGAACTACAAAATTTTAAATTTCATTAATCTTATTATTAGTGATTTGGAACATTTTTCATATTGTCTTTGAGAACTATCAATTCATCTATGTCTTTTATTCATATATGTATGTACTACATACATACATACATATGTATTGTGTATTTATGTGAATGTATGTGAGATAAAGGAAGGAAAGATCCCATAACTTCAAAAATATTTCTGCTCAGGTCACTGCAGACTGAAGACTGTAATATTCTTCTCTAAAATATAATGTTCTCTGGGAGCAGATTTCTTGGGGAGCTTCTGGGAGCAACTTTAGTTTCAGTTCAGTTCAATAATCACCCCAAATGAAGCCAGGAGGCAAAAGTTCAGATCCTTTATTGTCTCCTTCAAAATAGCCCAGTTAGCTTTCTTAGAGGCCCAAATCTTTCCTTGGTTCTGAGAGCTCTTGCTGCTAGTCCTTTGTCTCTTCCAGCTTCTGCCTCTAGCTCCCTCTGAATCCAAAGCCTCCAGCCAGCAGAAAGGTAGAAAATGGAATGAATCTGTAGCCAATTTCTGAGAGTAGGCTTGTGGGTTCCTCTGTCTGGCCCTGAGAGCTTCTTGCTTATAGGCTGTACACTGAGTATACTCCAATCATTACATCACTAGGAAATCATTATTTGTTGTAGGGTTAAATAAATGCTAAATTAGATTTAACCATTGTCTCCTCAGTTCCACTTAGTACCTTGTTTCAAATTCTGGCCCATAACATCTCCTTGTAGGATCAGATCAATCATACTAAACCATGCTAAACTAGATAATTACTGTCTCTATCAATTCCATTGTCTTAGTACCTTGTAAGAATCCTAACATCTCCTGCTTTCTTTTGATTTAGACCATAAGGTGGTCATGACTTCCCTGACTTCTCAAGGAGATGAGAACCACAAAAGAGGTGATCATGCCCTCCCTGACTTCTCAGGAAGGGCGATGAAAACACCAAATCAGATTAGCAGGTTTCTGAAGGGTTTCACTCTTAAAACAGGTATACATAAATCCATCAATATGGGAAGTATTACACATAATTACATAAATTACATAAGCACATAGTAACATAACACAAACTAGTAGTGATGTAACAAATAACATGAATCAACATGAGGAATTATACATGTCAAAAGTCCTAGAAATAGTCCAAAAGGAATTTATTGTCCATTAGTTCATGTGCCAGGAATCCAGTAATTCCTGCAAGTTTTGAAGTCCTGCAATAGTCTCAACTTCTGTTAGGGAATCCAATGATTCCTGATGGTTTTCAAGTCCTGCAACAGTCTTTATCAACAATTTTTCATCTCAAGGAATCCAATGATTCCTGCTGTTTTTCAAAATCTGCAACAGTCTTATCTTGTGTTAGGGAATCCAATGATTCCTGTAGATTTTATTCTTAGGTCTTCTCCTGTTTCTTCTCTGTTTCTGTCTCTCTCCAGGTGCTCATTGACACCCATCTGTTTCCTTCTCCATCTGTAGGAATACAAGCAAACCCTTTATCCCAAGCAGTTAAACTATCTAATTCCCTTCTATTTACCACTTTCTAGATTTCTCCTTGTCACCTGGCAATTGCATTGGAGCTCTTTGCACTGGACACTGCCCTGTTGGTTTAAAAGGCCTGTATTCTCCCCAGTTGTAATCCCTTTCTGCTATCTGGTTGCTTTTCTGTTGGTTGATTATATAATCCCTTTCTGTGATGTGATTGCTTTTTGGCTGATAGATCATAGCAGAGTCCTGAACTTCTAAAGACTCTCTGGGTGTAAACTCAGCTGCCATAATGCTCCACCTGTCTTTTGTATCATATCTCAGGGCTGGGCCCTGACTCTCATTTCCCTGGGTCATTCTACATTCTGAGGCCCAGTGGAAGCCCTTGAGGCATTTTGGACATAGGGTTTTAGGTTTTATTCTCTCCCTGTCTTCTCACTCTATCTCTATATCTACACTGAGCTCTAAGATGTCCTAGTTTTCCAAACTGAAAACATCAATGATTTTTTCTAAAAGTCCCTTGCCAAGAAGGACCTTGCCTTCCCATGTTCATCATAGTCTGGGTATGATAAGCACTTGTGCCCACTGTGGCCCAGCATCTTATGATCTCCTCTAAAGGAGTATCTTTGTGTAGTCCCCATATAATTATTTTGCAAATCTCATTGGCATTTTCCTTAGCCAGATGTTTGGTCATTATTTCTGTAGCTGCATTTTCTCCAATAGCTCTTGTGACAGCTATTTGCAAATGTCCCACAAAATCTGCAAAGGGTTCATTGGGACCTTGCTTTATTTTTGTGAAGGCTTTCATCTTTTCCTGGGAGGGAACCCCAAGGTTTTATAGCAGCAGTAGTGATTTGTTCATAAGTTGTTGTGGGGTAATTAATCTGTTCTGAATTCTCTCCATAGTGACCTTCACTGGCTAGGTGGTCAAAAGTGATTTGTACATTAACTCCTGTTTGCCTATTACATCTAGCTTGAATCCTACATAATTCATGATACTCCAAAAGCCACAACAAGTTTCGTCCAGGTTCTAAACATGTTCTTGCTATGGATTTCCAATCACTGGGGGTTAGGATTTCATAAGCCAAACTATCTAGTAACATCTTAACATAAGACGATGTAGCCCCATAAAGAGTGCAACCTTTTTTTAAATCCTTATTTTTTTCCAGATCAAAAGGAGTGTATCTTTTCCTTTTTTTTACCTGAAGAATCAAGCTCTTTGATCACAGGATATACATTGATGAAATCAGATACATCCTCTCCTTCATTTTTTGCCTTAACCATTTGTAATCTTGGCATAGGCTGCTTCAGGGTGGTGCTGAATGTGTTACTGCCCCTTCCCCTCCTTCTTCTCCCTCCACTCATGAAGGGTTAATTGAGGTAGATAGGTCAGGGGATAGGGAATGCCCTAATGCTTCCTGCTGTGAAGTGCCACACTCAGAATTATACTTAACTCCATTCTTATCTGATTCTTCATCCTTTTCACCTAGTTTATTTGGTTCCTCCCCTTCCTGCTCTTTCTTCTTATAACTTATATAATTTCCTAAAGCAAGTTGTATTAAATTATATGTATCATGTGTCTTTGGAAATTGAGTCAGGTCCATTTTCACTGTAGAATTGACATCGTTGCTCTCCTACTTATTTCCACTCCTCCAGATCCAATTATTTTTCCATAGAGAACCAAGGAGATATGTACTGTACAGTTTCTAAAAGTTCAATGATCTGCTCCCAAATTATAATAAAACCCTGGCTTTTCATAACCCTGACAATGCTCTCTACACATTTTCCTTGTAGAGGAAAAGAAGGCTGTTTTCTAAACATCTGTCCCATTTCAGCTAAAATTCTACTTTAGCTCTTTAACAAAGTTTCCTTGTTGTACTCACCCTAATTTCTGGATCACAGATGAAGGTTCTTGGTCCCACATTCAGGCTCCAAAATGTAATGTTCTTCTCTAAAATATAATGTTCGCTGGGAGCAGATTTCTTGAGGAGTTTCTGGGAGCAATCTTAGTTTCAGTTAAGTTCAATAATAACCCCAAATGCAGCTAGGAGGTAAAAGTTCAGATCCTTTATTGTCTCCTTCAAAATAGCCTAGTTAACTTTCTTAGAGGCCCAAATCTTTCCTTGGTTCTGAGAGCTCTTGCTGCTAGTCCTTTGTCTCTTCCAGCTTTTGCTTCCAGCTCCCTCTGAATCCAAAGCCTCTAGCCAGCAGAAAGGTAGAAAATGGAATGAATCTGTAGCCACCATAGTACACTATGAAAAGGGCTGCCACAAACATTTTGGCACATACAGGACCCTTTCCCTTCTCTAGTAGTTCCTTGGGGTATAAGCCCAGTAGTAGTATGGCTGGGTCAAAGGGTATGCACATTTTGATAACTTTTTGGGCATAATTCCAGATTGCTCTCCAGAATGGTTGGATTCTTTCACAACTCCACCAACAATGCATCAGTGTCCCAGTTTTCCCACAGCCCCTCCAACATTCATCGTTATTTGTTCCTGTCATCTTAGCCAATCTGACAGGTGTGTAATGATACCTCAGAGTTGTCTTAATTTGCATTTCTCTTATCAATAGTGATTTGGAACACTCTTTCATATGAGTGGAAATAGTTTTAATTTCATCATCTGAAAATTGTCTGTTCATATCCTTTGACCATTTATCAATTGGAGAATGGCTTGATTTCTTATAAATTAAAGTCAATTCTCTGTATATTTTGGAGATGAGGTCTTTATCAGAACCTTTAACTGTAAAAATGTTTTCCCAATTTGTTACTTCCCTTCTAATCTTGTTTGCATTAGTTTTGTTTGTGCAGAAACTTTTTAATTTGGTGTAATCAAAATGTTCTATTTTGTGATCAATAATGGTCTCTAGTTCTCCCTTGGACACAAACTCCTTCCTCCTCCACAAGTCTGAGAGGTAAACCATCCCATGTTCCTCCAATTTATTTATCTCCAGGTAAACTGACATTACTTATATTCTGGAATTTTCTACTTTTTGTTTATTGGTTGTTGGTACTCTTTAATGGCGTATATCTTCAGATAAATAAATAGAATATGCTACGGGAGAGAAGAAGGACAAAAGGCCAGCCATGAACCAATATCCCTAGACTTAACTGCAAACCTATATTGAAGCTCTTTCTGTCTTTGTCTCACCCTCTGTCTCTCTTTCTTATGATCTCTCTCTTTCTCTTATTCCTTTGCACTATTTACATTGATTTATTAAATTTTTGCATAGAGTAGTCATAAAAACTTTAGAAATGGATGAGATTCCCTATGGGAACAGGGGAATGGAGAAGTTAAAGATTAAACTTTAACACATACTTAAGAAGCAAGAGAACAAAGTCATCCAAGGAAGGAAACTCTTCCCTGACAATGATCAGACAAAAATTAAAGAAATGTCTTAGAAACCAAGGGAAGAAAGCATAGAAAGATGAAGAGATAGTCAGCATCGAATCTTTCACAAAGATCAAGAAAGAACACTGGGTTTGTCAATTAAACAGTCATTGGTAACTTTGGAAAGAAAAGTATTCAATAGATTGGTGAGGATACAAATCAGACTATTCAATCTACATGCTCACATGTATGTTCAAGTGTGCATATGTATACCATATGTACTCCTTATAGGCAAGAAGAGTGATGATAGATATCCCAACTAGGAAGAGAAACTAAAGGATTGTGGGAGGCAGAACCCATGTAGGCAGGGGTATGGTCAGAAATCTAGTTGTATAGGGTTGTATAGGGTTGAGTAGTGAGTGAGTGGAAAAGTAGAGGCATCAAACATTGATTATTTTTTCTAGACATGTTTGTCTTATCTCTACCTCTAATTCTACAGCTGAAAGAAATAAAAAAAAACTCATGCCAGTGCTCATGCCCCAGACTTTTAATTAGCCTTACTCTAATACATGGTTTTTTTTTTTTAACTTCCTGATTGTTTTTAATCATTATCATGTATATCTTTTGCTTTTTCACGTCATATTCAGTTAAAAATATATTTCTCTCTTCTGTAAGTCATCCCTTAGAGGAAAAACATTTTTTTAAAAAGAGAAAAATGTAAGTAGAGCAGCAAATAATTCAAATAATCACTCATGTATCAGCACATACACTATTCCATGGCCCTATCCCTTCTCCACCCCACCCTTTTGGTGAGGTTCTGCCTAGGTTTCTCAGCTGGGGTTATTTCCCCCTGCTCAAGCACTAGCTCAATCTCTGCTTTGATTAAATGATTTTATACCTGTCTGCTAGGTAGTACAGTGGATAGAACAGCAAGTCTGGAGTCAAGAAGAGGAGTTCAAATCTGGCTTCAGATACTTATCTAGGTGATCCCTGGCAGGTCACTTAACCCTGTTTGCTTTAGTTTCCTTACCTATAAAAGGAGGTGGAAGAAGGAACAAAACATTCCAGTATCTTTGTCATGATGACTTACAGATGATGGAAATAACCGAACACCTATCTGCCTGAACAAACCTCAGCCTACCTTAGATATTAATTTCCTGAAATGTGTCTGTCTAACTAAATTCAGCCTTGAAAGGACTTTGGAGTTTCTCTCTGAACAACTTCTGGGTACTTGATTCTGTAAGAGTTACCCAGACAGAAATTAAACTCTAGGCAGGATTAAAGCCATTGATTTTACCTTTAGATTTCAATGAGTCCTAGGTCTTTATAAATGACCACAATCCTTCCCAGATCTGAACTGGAGAACTCTAAAAAAAGCATTCCTGAAGTTCCTAGCTTAAAAAAACATGAGTTCCCATATTATTTGTTCATACTGGAGCTATCCATCCTTCCAACTACAGAGCTATTAAATAAATCCCTTCATTCAACTGGATTTTTGTTGTTGTTGCTTCCTATGAGGAAAGCACAGATTCATTGGACCCTAGACATTAAAACAGATAATTCTATGCTCTTGGTTTCTATTTCTGTCTCTACAACCAGATTATTAGCTTATCACAGATTTTTAGCTTCTGGGAGGTTTATCAGGAGTCCCATAAGAACCAATTTCCATTAAATGGGCTTTCTATTTATTTCTTTGTCATTTTTTACATCCTATAGAGTTCTTTTTCCATGGGATCACACTGAGAGATTATTGTCCTTCCCACCATATGCTATAGCACACAACCAAGGTCCTGTGTTTTTTACCTCTCAGTAGACTAACTGATCATGGTGGAAGGAATGGTCCCATGGGTTAGCTTCATCTTGTGGCTCAAGTTAACCTGGTCTGGTTTGTCTTTCTATAAAAATGGCAGTAAAATTCAAAATTAGGGGTCTAGTCTCTCCAAAATAGAAAATTGATTTGATTTAAAATTATTCAATCAAACTGCATCTTAGGTCAAGAAAAGAAAATCCTTAACAGGGTACCGCTACCTTCCCTCTAATGAGAAAGGGAGTAATAGCCCACCTTGGCTTGAAGAATGACTGACTGGGATGCCCTGTCCCCATAGAAACTCAGGGATAATTGCATCACTGATTCCATGGAGCCACCTGCCTAAACTGAACCCAAGGAAGGGAGCAGATTAACAATGAATGTCACAGCAATTAGTCTAGCAATTAATTGGGCAATTAGTTTTGCAGTAAGTCGAATGGGAGGAGAAAGTAAAGCAGCAATGAGAGGTGACAGTGGAATATTATTAGAGTATTAGGCTCAGGTTGAAGTCCTGGTAGGGAGGAAAGTGTAATTTTCCTCTGAGAATATTTATTGCTAACAGAACACAAGAAATTCCTAAATTCTTTAACAATGTCTTTTATAGCTTATGCTTTTATTGATAAATCTCAGTTGACTGAATTACTACCACTCTTCCACATAGTAACTGTTTATAGAAACATCACATATCACAAGTCACAATACATTGCTGACAAAGGTTCATACAGTCAAAGCTTTGGCTTTTTGCAATAGCAGTGTATGGCTTTGAGAACTGTACTATAAGGAAAGTTGAATGTTGCAGAATCAATGCTTTTGAATTGAGGTTTAGACTTTTGAGAGTCCCTATGACAGCAAGGAGATCAAATCAGTCAGTACTTAAATTAACTCAAGCTATTCACTGGAAGGTCAAATAGTGAACATTAAGCTTAAATACATTGGCCATGAAGTTTTTTCCAAAAAAAAAAAAAAAAAACTAGATCTAAGTCACATGATCCCTATTCCCAGAGATCTGCAGAGCTGGAAGATCAGGTCTTGGGCTCAGGTTGCAGGAAGTCACATGATCTCTAGGCCTGAATGTCTCTAAAGGTCAGACCCTAAATCAGCTACAGGAAATGACAGGAAGTGACTTGACCCACAGGAAACAGACTACATTGGTGACCATTGTTCAGTGATGGTTCCTTGCATTTAGTCTATCCAGTGAAAAGGCTTGGGTCTTTTGCTATTTAACCAGCTTTACTATTTCTGGCTTGTCTGGTTGGGCACATGTTAGGAACTGAGATGTCTCCCAGGTGTGTCTGGGCCTCTCTCTGCAGAGACTAAATAAATGCTTTCTCTTTGTACCTAAACATGTCTCTGATTAGTTGATTTGGGGAAAGAGCTCTAGCACCATTCCACACAGTCACATAATGAGAAAATGGGACATATTGGAAAAGAAATTAGGAATTGAGTATATGATTCATAACCTTATGAAGCAGTTAATGCTGGAAAGATTGAAAGCAAAAGGAGAAGGGGATGGTAGAGGATGAGATAGATAGGTAGTATCATGAACCTTTATATATTTCAGGAGAATTGAAGGACCTGGCATGCTATAGTACATGGGATCATAAACAGTTTGACTTGACTAAGTGACAACAATAACAACAAAAATCACATGTCTATGGTTATATTAGAGTTAATTAAAAGAGCAAAGCCATTCATGTAGATTGTTTATTGAAGGCCCTGGCTATAAGCCTATATAACTTGAACAGTTTTCCCTGAGCTATTCTTATTTTTGACAATCAAAATCTTAAAATGATCAGTTAAAAGTGATTTCATAGATTCTCTAGTAAAATCCATACCCCAAAAGGCAATCTCATGACAATGTATACAATAAGTACTCATCCATCACCTCCTTGAAAACTTTCACCAGAAGGTAGGTCAGAAGATGAAGGGAACCCACTGCCTCCTCAGGCAAGACATTTAACTTTCTGACATCTCAAATTCTTAAATTTTTTTCTTCCTAAATCAAGCCTAAAGAGGCTTTTTTTTTTTTTTTTTTAAGTTCCCAGCCACTGTTCCTCAATGAGACCAAATAGAACTTCCAAGTGAAATGAGTATTTTGCACTTCAGGTCATCCAACACATACTGTTAAAAATTGGGAGTTCTTCACTATTAGTAGAAATAGTAAAGAAATAATGGGAGTGTGTGTGAGGGGGGAAAGGAGGGAAGATACAACATCAATGTATGTCATTTCGTTTATCCAACTTTTGAATGGTCCCAGAGTTCATAGATGGTCTTGCTCAAATCTAAAAAGAATTTTAACACATGGTTTCAAATTTCAGACTTAGTCTACCAGAATTCTCAAAATACCACTTACTAATATTTTAAAGTTGTTATTATATTCTTGTCTATGGACAGTTCTGCCTGCTGTTCAATAGAACTGCAATGCCAGACATTGAGTCAGAAAACTTATTCACTGAAGAAGAAAAAAAAAACAACAAAACAGCCCAATTAATTGTTATATGTAATGTCAACAAAGTAGTTGCTATTGGACTGAATTCTTCATTTATTATTTAGTTATTCTGGTTAAATAGTGGAGAGAATAAAATAGGGAATAATAATTCAAAATTATATAGGCATTATAATTATAAAGTACTGCATATACATTATCTTATTTGAGCTTTAAAACAATTAAGTGTGGTAAATATAAGTAAAATTATTCCATTTTATGGATAAAGAAGCTTAAGTTCCAAGAGCTTATGATATATTTGTGATCTTACAGCTAATAAGAGGCAGAGACTAAATTGAAACTAAGTTCTTCTGGCTTCAAATCCAGTGTGAAACACCCTCTGTCTTCAAGGAACTTACACTCTAGTTAGGAAGATAACATGTTTATATATGGTATACAAAAATAAATACAAAGTGATTTTAGGAAGAAGACACTGGAGCAGCTAAGATGAAAAGGGGTAGGAGGGAACATATGTCAAGGATGGAACACAGAACAAAAGCAGAAAGTCTAAGATAAACAGCTAAGAACACAATGTGTGGTATTTATAATATAGGCTTTCTTGAAATGGAAATTTATTGCTTTATATTTTATTATATATTGTTTTTATATTTCATGTTCTGTTGTATGCATGACAATATTTTATTTTTATTTTTCTATTGTGTATTTAAGTTTAAAAAAATTTTAAAGCAGAAAGTCAAGAGGAATGGCAAGGAAATCAGTACAGCTAGATTTTGATATGCATGGAAAAGAGTAATGTGTAATGAGTCTAAAAGGAAGCAGAATGACAGACTATGGAGGATTTTTGAATACTAAAAAATGATATTTGTTTTATATATGTAATAAGAAGTCATTGAAGTTTACTGTTATGTGATTGGGTTTCTATTTATATTTCCTAATGGGAAATTATCCTGCCATTATGAATTATATTATAACCCTTACATAGTAAGCATTTATTTTGCACCAACCATGATTGGAATCATCCCATTATACACTATGAGAACCTAACTCTTAGAAACTTCCAAGTAAAGGTTTTTAGCAGTGGCTGTGTCTCCTTCCCTTGATGGGTGGAAATTAGGAGTTGAGTACATGATTCATAACCTTATGAAGCAGTTAATGTGGGTGGACTTATGTCACTCACTTCTCCCTTTACGCCCATGGCTACACCTTTAACCTTTTACTTTTTCTTTTTCTCAGTAGGGAAAAAGACCAAAGCACCTTGTAGGGTATTGACTTTTTAAAAAACACAAAATTAATATGCAGAAGCTAGGTAAAATGTTGCAAAAGAATTCAAATCTCTTATTCTAAATTTTGCAAGTATAGTTCAGAAGGCAGGCAACCTTATGCTTGAAATATCTTATTTCTGGTTTGAAAATGTCTCTACATCCCATCTAATTTGTAAGTAAAGGTGATTGCATTCCATCATGATTGCACTTAGAAACTATAAGATCATTATACTGGAAATGGGATAATTTAGATATCTAAATTATGATCAGGCCATCTTTTTGAATCAATCTTAATATTAATAAGACTTACTGCTGAATATATTGAAGGCAATTCCATAGCTGCCCTATGAGTTTTAAATATTTGCTTTTTAATTTAAATTATTGATGCTTGGAGCTTAGGATTGATGAAGCTCTATCAGTGGTCTTGCCCATATGAGCAACTTTTTGATTTCCTTTCAAACAGACCTATTTTGATTATTCATTTCAATAAGTACCTACTAAGCACTAGCTACATTCAGAGAGAGAGAGGCAACATGGTATGGAGGAGAGAGGGATGACCTTGAAATCAAGAACCTTGGGTTCAAGTCCTGACTCTGATGCATACTGGCTATGTAGCCAAGGCCAGTGGCACTGACTCTCAGTTCCCTAAGCAATTCTCCGAGTTATAGATGAGTTGTCTTCCTAGAATGGTAGAAGAAATTTCCACACCAGGAGTTCCTTACACTGATGAAATTACAAATCAAGACCCCTTATCCCTCTTAATCCCCTGCTCACCCCAAAACAGTGGGGGACATTGAATTTTTAAGACATGAATCTCTCTATGTGAGTCATTCATCAAGTCTTACTTCAACACTATTCACCTCTATAGCATCACTGAGGGGTAAGGAAAAAGGTGGTCATCATTATTATAAAGTAATATTTTCAAATATTCTTTTTTTTTTTAACTAGGATACATTTTTATTCTAAATCTGTGCCTCATCCAGAAAGGTAAAGAAATAATAACAAAGTTATTTGGAATTGGCAAAGCTGTAAAAGTAGAACCTCTTTCATAAAAATAGAAGTCTTTATGAAGTTCAACAGAAAGTAAGACCTTCTGACTAGATGATTTTTCTTAGATTTTTTTTTTTGGAAGAAAATTTCCTTTGCTTCTGATTTTTAAGCTATCTCTACGTGATGCATTGCTGGCACTGGTCAAAATCATCCTTGGCACTTAATTCTACAACATATTTCATCCCATGATTTCAAAGGGTTTCATAGATAGGAAAAGGAAGGGGAAGAAAAGAGAGGGGAGAATCAGTTCTACTAAACCTGCTTTGCAGATGGATCAAAGAATTAAAGTGGCTTAATTGCACTCCATGATGCTTCAGTGACAGAGACAGAGGTTGGTGAAATCTTGACCAGGCCTCTGATGTTGCCATCTGCCCTTTGAAGGGTAGCATAGTGAAGCCAATGTAGTATGCTAGAAAAAACAAAAACAAACAAACAAACAAACAAAAAAAAAAAAAAACCCAAACCAACCTCATAATAAGTGAAACAACCCTGAGAATTAACTTTATCAATAAAAGATAAAAATTGTCAGTATTGGAGGGGCTGGGCAAAACAGGTCCAATGATACATTGTTGGTAGAGTGATGAACTGTTACAATGGTTCTGAGAAATAAAACATTTATACTCATTTCCAAAAGGTCACTTCTTTGTTTATCCTTTAACTAGTGATATCAATGAGATACTGAGTATATGCTTCAAAGGAGGAAAAAATAGAAAGAGCACATATACAACAGAATATTCATCGTGAAACTTTTTGTGGTAACAAAAAACTAAAAACAATTAGGCTTACATAACTAGGAAATGTTTTTTTTTATTTGCATGTAATGAAATATTATTGTAACATAATAAATGAAAAATATGAGGGATTCAGAGAAACATGGGAAGATTTGTATCAATTTATAAAGTATTTATAAAGGTCTTACTATATACCAAGCATTCTACCCTCTGGGCATACAAAGAAATGCAAACAGAGTCCCTACTCTGAAGGAGCTTATATTCCAGTGGGAGAGACAACATATAAACAACTACTTATATATGTATATAATTAGTAGAAAGAGTCAAAGGAAAGCAATCTCAGAGAGAAAGCACCAGTATAGGCATATACATTTAAAATATCCAAAAGACAGTTGGTAATAAGAAACTACAGCTCAACAGAAAGATTAAGAAATCCTGAAGATCATCTTATAAACTCAGGAGCTTAATATATGCCAGTAAATTATTTAACATGACAACAAATTATCTTAACAATGGATAACATTTCACATCCTTCTCAGTAGTCATGAAGAGTATATGAGTCCTTTTATACTCTTCCCAATTCATCTCTTAGTCTAGGCAATTTGGGTACCACAGAAAGGCTCACATCTATGCTATTCATGACCTGTGGGCCATTTCTCCTTGACATGACAAAGCTTTAGGAAACCATGTAGCTGGTTCTCCTACTATGATTCTTAAAACAAATTCTCAAAACAAAATTTTAATTCATTTTTATGTGGAAAACAAATTCTTCACAATATTGTTTTAGGAATTGAGTATTACAAAATTGAACTCCCTCCCCCAAAAGAGTATAATAGCATTAATCAATAGTCTGAGATATATATTAGATATAGTGACACACCAAAGCTAAATCTTTCTTTCCTTCTCTCCTTCTTGCCTTCTCTCTGTCTCTGTCTCTATTTTTGTCTCTGTCTCTTTGTCTCTCTCTTCCTTTCCTTCTCTCTCTTTCCTCTCCTCTCTCCTTCTCTCCCTACACCTCAACATTAAAAGTAGGTTATGTGTGGTACAGCAATCCTTACCCAAATTAAAATCAGAGACTCTCAAGGTAAAAAGCAAAAATGTTTTATTATAATTTCATGATCTCCCAAGAAAAAGACAACTTCCAACGGACAAGGTGTCATCATATAGGAGTGCAAAGTACAAGCTGCAAAACACAGGATTATATAGATCCTAATGGGAAGCACCCCCCCCCCCATTTCTTCCCATTGGCTTGGAGTTCAGACTTACATTATAATCTACCCAGAGACAAACAAACAAACAAAAAAATATATTAGCCAATGCTACATTATTTGCCATACCAATTGCCTCAGAAAAAAAAAAAAAAAAAAAAAAAGGAAAGAAAATTAGTGTTCCATCCACTGAGATCTTTCAAACTTTGTTTTTTAACTAACTGCACAGAAATCACTTTCTGTAAAGATTGTATGTTTGAGATAACATGATATCCACCTAAAATGTGCAAAAATAGCAATAGCTACTATTTACATGGTGATCAGGATTTGAATGAGAATAAAATAAAATATTAGTAAAATGTTTTGCAAATCTAAAATATATATGTATGTAAATGGTAGCTATTAATGTCTCTACATACTTGCAGTGTCTATCATGTTAACCCAAATGTAGTCTTTATATGCTGCCTTGTCTATATGTTTCAGAAATATATGTTTCAAATATCTAAATGGATAGATCCCTACTTTCTTGAAAAAAAGCAGAAATATAAATTGGCTAGCTTACTCACAGCCACTAGTTCCCAAAGTTAATATTAAAGGAAACCAGAGGAGAGATATCCTGCAGAACCCATCCTTGTTATGGACATTACCTGCTGCTCTACTTCCTACCCCCTTTGACATTGACTAACCCTCAGAGGAATTGCCAAAATTGATTTTTTTTTCTAAAAAAATTTGTAGTTTATTTCTTTTTCAAAGAAGCAATTTGATTGCTTTACATATTGAAATGAATATGTGCTTTGAATAAAATGACCCATATAGAATACATATCTTGAATTCAAGAAGTAAATAAGATGGCTTGTTTGTATTTTTTTTAATTTTAAAAAATAATTTTTATTTTATTAAATATTTTCCAGTTACATGTAAACATTTTTAAAATCTTTGTATTTTTTTAATTTGAGCTCCACATTCTCTTTCTGTCTCTTATTATTCTCCTCTACTTGAAAAAGCAAGAAATTTGACTTTGATTATACATGTGAAGTCTTGCAAAACAGATTTCTATATTAGCCATGTTACAAAAGAAAACAGAAACAAAATAAAACAATGTTTTAAAAGTTTTTAAATAGTATATTTTAATCTACATTCAGAATTTATCAATTCTCTCTCTGTAGATGGATGGCATTTTTTCCTTCATGAGTTCTTTGAAATTGTCTTTGATCTTTTTCTTGATCAGAGTAACTAAGCCTTCCACAGTTAAATCATCCTTACAAAGTTGCTATTTTTGTGTACAATGTTCTGATTTTGCTCACTTCACTATGCATCTATTTATATGTCTTCCCAAGCTTTTCTAAGAACATTCCACTTGTAATTTCTTATTTTATAAGAGTTTCTTATATCTATATATCTTATATGGATATCACATAACTATATAACAGATAATATTCCATTATAATCATATAACTTGTTTAGTCATATATTGAGGACATTCCCACTCGATTTCCAATTTGTTGTCATCACAAAAAGAAATGCTATAAATGTTTTTGTACAAATAAATCTTTTCCTCTTTTTTTTAACCCAGTTGGGGTGCAGACCTAATGGTAGTATTGTTGGGTAAAAGGGTAGGCCCAGTTTTAAAGTTCTTTGTGCATGGTTCAAATTGTTCTCAGAAAGGTTAAATTAGTTTGGAACTACACCAAAAGTTCATTAATGTCCTATTTTTTCCACATCCCTCCCTGTATCATTTTTATTTTATGCAATGTTAGCCAATCTGTTAGGTGCAAGTGTTATTTTTTTTTTTTAATTTGCATTTCTCTAATCACTAGTGATTTAGGGCATTTTTCATCTCATTATCAATGCTTTTAATTTCTTCTGAAAAACTGCTTATTCATATCCTTTGACCATTTATCAATTAAGAAATGACTTTTATTTTTATAAATTTGATTCAGTTCCCTATATATTTGAGAAATAAGACCTTTATCAGAGAAACTTTTTGTGAAAATTTCCCCCCAGGATTTCCTGCTTTCCTTATAATTTTGGCTGTACTAGTTTTGTTCGTGCCAAAGCTTTTTAATTTCATGTGATCAAAATGATCTATTTTACTTCTCACAATCCCTTCTGTCTTTTGTTTGGTCATAAGCTCTTTCTTTATTCATAGATTTAACATGTAAATTTTTTCATGCTCCCCTAATTTATTAATTATATCATTTTTTTTTGTCCAAACCATTTATCCATTTTTGATGGATTTCTTCCTACTGGGATTTGTTTGTAACGTATATAAATACTGATGATTTATATGGATTCATTTTGTATTCTGAAACTTTGTTAAAATTGTTAATTGTTGATGTAAAGGACTGAAACTCTTGAGTTAATGCACTGAGGTGGGACAATGGAGCACTAGAGGCTAATTACCAATTGGACAATACTCTATAAGAATATGCTTGGAAAATGGCCCTTCCTACTATCCTGGCCCAATTGTTTGGTGTATACAGAGAATTGTGGGAGGGACTAGGAGGTGGAGTGAAACTAGCCAGAGTCACTTTCTGACTAAATATAGTAAAGATGAGATTTCTAGAGATCTCCATCTGGGATGGGATTATAATCAAAAGGCCCACTTAAGGCTAAGATGATCCTTTCAGTACTCTTCCCCACTTGTCTCAGGGAATATTATAATCCTATCAATGCTTCAAGTTTTCTCTAATATTGCCCCTCTGGATACCCAGGATCTCATAGTTTTCTATTAATTTATGCAATGTTTATTTTCTGTAAATATTCATCCATTTCACTTAGTTTTATTGGCATATAATTAGACAAAATAATTCATAATAATTGCTTTAATTTCATCTTCATTAGCAGTTAATTCACCCCTTTTTGATAATAGCAATTTGATTTTCTTCTTTTTAAAATCAAATTAATACATAGTTGATCTTTGTGTTTCCCCCATAAAACAAGCTTCTGGTTTATTGATATGTTCTTTTTTTTTTTTTTAATTTTAAATTTTATTAATCTGTTCTTTGCTTTTTAGAATTTCCATTTTGGTTTTTAATTGGAAGTTTTAAATTTGCTCTTTTTGCTGTTTTATTTATTTATTTATTTTTTAGTTGCATGCCCAATTTATAATTTGATCTTTTTCTCCTTTATTGATGTATACATTTAGAAAATGAAATTTCCCCTAATTACTGCTTTGGCTAATTCCAACAAATTTTGGAATATTTTCTCATTGGTGTCATTCTGTTTAATGAAATTATTGATTCTCTGATTGGTTCTTTGACTCATTCATTCTTTAGGATTGGCTCAAACAATTTCCAAAGAGCTATTAATTGCTTCCAAGATCCTTTATTAAATGGATTTTTTATTGCATTCTAGTCTGAAAAGGGTGCATTTAATATTTCTGCTTTTCTGCAGTTTTTATGTTCCTATTCATGTTCAGTTTTTGTGAATGTGCCATGTATAGCTGAGAAAAAAAGATATATGCCTTCCTATTTTCATTCAGTTTTTTCCAAAAATCTACATATCTAATTTTTCTAAGATTTTAGTCATCTCTTTGGCATCTTTCTCATTTATATTATGGTTTCATTTATCTAGCTCTGAGAGAAGAAAATTGAGGTTCCTTACTAGTATACTAATTGTATTGCTATGCCATTTGGTGCTTACAGTTGATATTAGAATCGTTGTGGTTCATTTTGAGCAATGTATAGTTTCCCTGCTTATCCCTTTTAATAAGGTTTATTTTACTTTTGCTTTGCCAGAGACCATGATTGCTACCTCTGTCTTTTTAAATATGAGTGAAATTTAAGGTTTATCTAACTAATCTCTGGCATTTTCCTCTTCACTGTAAATGTGATTTTTTTTCTGTACTTTTATATGAGATCATTTCCCCCATTCTCCTCCCTTTCCTTTTTCCCAGTCATTCCTCTTTCTCAATTATCCATTTCTCTTATAGCATTCCAATAAAATAGACTTCCATGTCCTCTACCTTAAGAGTAGACTCTTAACTTCCTTAATAATGATAAAATTCTTAGAACACACATTTATCTTCTTCCTATATAGAAAGATAAGCAGTTTAACAATTTTGAGTTCCTTATGATTTCTCTTTTATATTTACTTTTTTATGTTTCTCTTGAGACTTATATTTGAAAGTCAGACTTTCTATTCACCTCTTATCTTTTCACCAAGAATGCTTGAAAGTTCTCTATTTCATTAAATATACAACTTTTCCCTTTAAGGATTACACTCAGTTTTGATGATAGGCTATTGTTGGTTGTAATCCCATCTCTTTTGCCTTCCAGAATATAATATTTTAAACCCTCTGCTTTTTTTATGTGTTATCTCCTAAATCTTGCATGGTCCTGGCTGTGGCTCCATGGTATTTAAATGTTTGTTTGTTTGTTTTCCCCTTGGTGTTTAAAGAATTTTCTTATTGATCTGAAATTTGGCTATAATATTCCCCAGTGTTTTTATCTTGGAATCTCTTTCAGGTAGTGATCAGTGGATTCTTGCAATTTCTGTTTTACTCTCATATTCTAAAATAGTGGAGCACTTTTCCATGATAGTTTCTTGAAATATGATGTTTAGGTTTTTTTTTTTTTTTTTAATCATGATTTTCAAGTAATCTAATAATTTTAAAGTTATCTCTTCTCAATTTATTTTTTGGGTCAGTTGTTGTTCCAATGAGATATTTCACATCTTCTTCTATTTTTTTTTCATTCCTTGGACTTTTATTGTTTCTTGCTGCCTCATAGAATCACTAAATTCCACTTGCCCGATTCTAATTTTAAAGGTATTATTTTCTCAAATTATTTTCTTATTTTTTTTCCTTTTGGATAATTCTTTGTTTTTGTAGTTTTCTTTTCTTTTCTTTTTTATGCCTCTTTTACCAAGCTGTTAATTATTTTTTCATAATTTTCTTCCTTTGTTTTAATTTTCTTAGCTAATTTTTTCTCTACCACTCCTATTTGATTTTGAAACTAATTTTTTAGTTCTTCCAGGAACTTTTGTTGGACTTGTGTTCAATTCACTAATTTATTTTTCCTTTAAGGCTTTGCTTATAGTGTTTTGACTTCATTGTCTTCTTCTGAGTTTGTTTCTTGATCTTACTTGTCATCCTATTAGCTTTTTGTGATCATTGTTTTTGTTGTGGTGATTTACTTGTTTTTCCAAATTATTTCTTGATTTAGCAGATGAGCTCTATTTCTGGTGTGAGGAGATTAGGGGTACTGCCTCAATATAAGGGGGGTTTTTTTGTATCCTGTATCAGAGATAGGTCTGGGGGTTTGGAAGTTTTTGATGTTTCCCAAGTAGCATGATCTGGGGAAAGATGTTATCCCTACTCTCTTGGTTTGCACTATGTTCTTTACCCAGCTATGGCCCATGATCTTTTGAGATTGTAATGAATATCACTTCTCAGGGGCCCTCTATGCTTGTGATTAGAAATGCTATTTTTTCTTAGGTTCTCCAAACCTTAGACAAGAAGTTATGCTGCTCCTTGGGACTTCCACTCCCTCTTGACTGAAAATGGTTTCCTTGAACTGTGGGTTCTGGCAATGTGTACTGGCACTGGAGTCCCTTGCAAAATATTTATGACTAGTTGCCAGGTTCCATTACTATCTGTGTCTTGAGAATTCTGGAACTTGCTGTTGCTTCTATCACTACCATTTAGTATTCATCATCCATATGAACTCTGGGCTAGCCTTCATCCCTATGGCAAAGATCTCTCTTTCTGGTTTCCTAAGTTGTCTTGGACTGGAAGAATGCCTCACTCTGATTTTTTGTTTACTCTTATATTCCAGAATTCAATTGGAGGTTTTAAAGTTGTTTGGAGGAGAATACTGGGAGAGCTCAGTTGAGTTCTTCTCTGTTCCAACATCTGGGTTCTGTCCCTGGAAGTCTCCAGTTTGCTTGTATTTGAAAAGTAAAATAACTTAAGCAAAACCAGAGCTCTAAAATATGTGCTATTAAATCAATAGAACTTACCATTCTTATTATCAGATCAAGAGCTGAAATAGATCTTTAAGGTCACATGAAGAAAATGAGAAAAAGAAAGGTTACATGACTCACCAAGTCACATAATTTGTAAATATGAGGTAAGACATACACTCAGATTTTCCTGACTCTTTAATCCAATGGTCTGATTCTCACAAATCTTATTTAAATCACTAAGATTTCAGAGAATTAAAATGTTGAGCAAGGAAGCCACAGAATAAAAAGCTAGACAATAACTATGAGATTATCTAGTGTAGCCTTCTCATTTTACACATGAGAAAGCTGAGAGATTGTGATTTATCAAAGTCCAATGAATTGCAGCAAAGCTAGGATTCAAACTCAGAACCATGAAGTCAAATTCACTTGGACTCTCTCCATTATGCCCCCCTAACTTCCTAATTTATGTTGGATTCTCCCTCTTCTGTTTCTCCCTCTCCCTCCTGTACAAAGTAGATCTTTGAATACCTTAGGACTCAGAGGAAATGTTTTAACCTGCTGTGTAAAGGTCACTCCTTAGTCTTGGCTTGATGCATTGGCATCAGCTGGGTCTGGATGGTGCATGCTTTACACTTGACTGAAACATTCACAGCCCACAGTGCTGTGAGCTCAACTCTGCTGCCTCCATCTGCCGCTTATGATAAACAATCACGTTTTACGTATATTACTATCGATTCATTCCCCTAGTGCTTTGATGGCTCTTCACACAGCATGCAGCTCCACTGGCATAGAGCCAGTCCTTGGGTGGAGGATGGAAGCCAGACGTATAAAGGACTCAGAGCCCAGTAGGAAGGGAAGGAAAAGAAAATTGCCTGAAGGAGCTAATGACAAAAATTGTGAACTGTGTGCCATAGGCCTCCTGGGGCTGTGCACATCACAAGGTAGTGTAACACTGTGTGTATTACAATAGAGGCTGGAGCTCACTTAATATGTGTAGCATTTGTGAGGGGAAGAGGAGAAGACTGAGATGTTGCTTTGCTTTCTGCTGAAAAAGGAGATGAGCATTCCAAATCTGGTAGCCTGACAACATTCTATTATGAGGAACCTCTAGGAAACTGCATTACATAGGAATTTGCTTCTAGCCCTCAAAGGCCCTTTAGGCACACATGCCATCTATGCCAGTCTTCTGAATTTCCCTGCTAGGTTCAGCTGGCAGCTGGCTTCCTTTTCAGTGTTCCTCTCCAGCATCATCTCCAATTGCATTTGGGAAAGATAGATCCATGTTTTGAGAGAAGTCTCCCTACTAAACATCATTACAGCATCAGCCAAAATGACTGGTGTGTTACCATGCATGGCTATTCTTTCACAGCCACAGTGACATAGAACATTAAATCTGAAATGGAAAGAATCTTAGAAATCTTTTTTGCCTAAACCTTTCCTTTCTAGGAAATGTGATACTGAAGGGTCAGAGATAACAGCAGATTATAAAAAGTGTCATTAAATTAGCAAATAATGGGGAACACCAAATACCCCTAGCAGAATTGACCTAAATTCACACATTACTTTTGCTACTAGACAAAATGGTTAAATAGGCAGCATTCATCTAAAGTACTTCCAGAAATCACTTATTTAACATATGGGAGGCATTATGGTTCAATGGAAAGAAGGTTGACTTAGAATTGCAGGACTTGGTTTCAAATTCAACTCTATCACATACTATCTGGATAGTAGTTATTTAAATTCTCTCATCTGTAAAGTAAAGGGAAGAGACTAGATGACCTCTAAATATTTTGGGGTGGGGATATTTTATTTTTAAATTTTTATTTATTTAAAATTAAATACAAAATAAGAAAGAAAAATAAATAGAAAAAGAAAGAAAAACTGAAAAAGGAAAAAATATCATCATGTGCCCAGCAGAACATCAGGGAGGATTCAAAATATGGAATAGTAAATTTCCATTTCAAGAAAGCATACATAATAAGTAAGAAAGGATTATATTCATGATTATCTCTTTTTTGTTTTCTTATAGGTTATTCTTTTGTTCAGTGGTGTGTACTTTTCACTTTATTTTTTCCCTCCCTTTTATCCTCCCACCTCCTCAAAGCAGACTACAATTAAGCACAGATATATGCATATATATGTCCCCACACACATACATCTATATACAAACATAAATCTATATACACACATATATACCCACACATGCATACCTAAGCCCCATATATATGTATGTGTGTGTGTATATACACACACACACACACATACATATATACATATATACATTTGCACATATATAGACATATACCTAAAACAATATTAATATGGCTAACATATAATATAATTTCTCTTTTGATTGAATCTTTCCATTTGACTTTGTGTGAGATCAATGATTACTACTACTACTTTTTTTTCTAATAAATTCTATTCCTGATCATTGTTATTATATTTGTGTATATCTCTTATTTTTTATCCTTGCTAACTCTTCTACTTTAGTTCTACTCCTTGCTATTATTTAACATCCATCCATCCATGGATTCCCTCCCTTATCTTCTCCTCCCACCTTTTCTCCCCTTCTTATCTCATTCCCAATAATCTGCACCTCTTGTCCCACTGCTGTGCTTATTTCCTCCTCATTTATTTCTTTATAGATTTTGGAGGGTGCCACAAATGTATACATTTGTGTATGTGTGTATGTATATGTATATATAGGCATTTATGTATATGTATATATGTTTGTATGTATGTATTATTCCCAAAGTGAATAAGTTTTCAGAACTAATGCCTCTGTTTTGGTTCTTCCTCTGTATCTCATTCGTACAGCATAATTACTATTTTTACCTTTTCCTAGATGGTTTTTCTTTTTAGAATCAGATCATACTCAGCTCTGTCCCAATGTTTCTTTTGAACTTCCCAATTGCTAATGTCAGTCTTAGACATATAGTTTACATTTGCACATATAAAGCATGAACACTTTGTCCTTATTGAGTCCCTTGAAATTAGTCTTTAATTTTGGTATCTTAAGGGTCAAATATCACATTTTTTTTTTATTGAGTTCAGGTTTGATTGAGACAGAATCCTGAAAATCTGTGATTTCATTTTATGTCTTTTTTCCCACTCAAATATTATAGTTAGTTTTGCTGGATATGATATTATTGGTCACAGGCCTAGTTCTTTTGATTGTTGATATATGATATTCCAGGTCTTTTTTGTAGCTGCTGATAAAAATTGTACAATTCTAATTTTAGCTCTGGTATATCTGAAGCATGTGAGGTTTTTTGTTGTTGTTGTTGTTGTTTTTTTAATTATAAAATTTTCCCCTTGATCTAGGAGTTTCTAAATTTAGCAATAATGTTCCTGTGGGTTTCCTTTGTAGGATTGCTCTTTGAGATGATGATGAGTGGGTTTTTTTTTCTATTTCTACTATTCCCTTGTGTTCTATCACTTTAGGACAATTTTCTTTGACTATTTTTTTTTTTTTTTTTGTATTTTTATGTCAGGATTCTTTTTTGGTCACAGTTTTCAGTTAATCCAATTATTCTTATGTTTTCTCTTCTTGATCTGTTCTCTAGATCTGATGTTTTTCTTATAAGATGTTTCACTTTTTCTTATACTTTTCATTCTTTATATTTTGTTTTGTTATTTCTTGGTCTCATAGCTTCACTGGCTTCCCCTTGTCCAATGCTAATTTTCAAAGAATTATTTTCTTCTTTAAAACTCTGGATCTTCTTTTCTAGTTGGTTGACTTTCTTTTTATAACTTTATTTTCCTTGAATGATTCTTTTTTTCTCTTTAGTCTTTTCTCATTTAATTTTCAAAGTCTATAATTTCTTTCTGGGTTAGGTAGAAATTTAACATTACTCTTTGGGAAAGGAGAATCTTTTTTTATTTCAATGTATTCCTCTGAAGAAGAACCCTGACTTCCCTTCTTTCCTATTCCTACAGTATATTTCTATGGTGGGTTCTTTCTTCTTTGCCTTCTCATTTTTAAAAATGAGAACTTATTAGTGTAGTTTCCTGTAATCCTAGGTTTTTGGGAGATGGTGTCTCTAGCTTCACCTCAGTTCTTCCCTATAATCTGAAACCACAAACCAAAAACCCTACCCTCCTGCAGGTATCTGTAGCCAGTAGCTTCCCTGTTCCACTGCTTCTACATTCACTGGTTCCAAATCCCCCAGAGTTACATCTCTGCAGCACAGCTGGGTTTGGAGTTCCTAATTAGCCAAAGTTCCTTCAATCTTTCTGGACTCAGACTCCTTACTCTTTACACTGTCAGAGAGGTCGAAGTTCCTATGGTTTGGACTGAGGCTCCCTTAGAACCCAGCTGGACCACAGGTCCTGAATATCATATGTTAACAATCAAAAGCACTAAGCCTTGTGGCCAAAGAAATCATATCCAGCAAAATTTTATCCCAGTCAGCAGGGAGTATATTGAGCATAAGAGAATAGAGCTTTCCTTTAAAAAAATAATAATTTCTTTGCAGCTGGGTGGATGATTTGGAGTAGCAAAAAGTTTAAAGAAGGGAGACTAGTTGCAATAGTCCAGAAAAAGAGGTAGACAAAGGCTTTAATTAGGATGGTAATTATGTGACTAGAAAGAAGGGAATACATGTGAAAGACATAGAGGTAAGAAACAACAAAACTTTTTAACAGCCCAGATATATGGATATGGGGTGATATGTCAAAGATGATAACAAGGTTGTAAAAACCTAGATGCATAGTAGGATCCTTGATAATAATAGGAAAGTGAGGTATTTCTAAGGAGAAAAATAATGTAATGAGATCAATGATATTGCCAGGATCATTCCATGAATAATGATGTATGATTCATTGTTACACTCAAAATGAAAAGGGGAAGGCAAGGCTCTTGCTCATTGATCCCATTTTCAAAGCCCTTCCCTCAAGGACCACTATCTGGGAAGCAGTGGTAAGAGATGCCATTTTCCCACTGCCTAGCTACAGTGATAATAGCTCCAGACTCCAACTGCCCTGGGAAAGCTAGATGATATAGTGGATAGAGCACTGGCCTTGTAACCACGAATACATCCTTATGAATTCAAATCTGTCTTTGGACACTTAATAACTGTGTGAATTTAAGCAACTCACTTCACCCTGATAAGCTTAGGATGGTTGTGTTACAGACAATCCCCCTGACTGGCTGACTCAACAAAGGTGGGGTGTGACCTGCTTTGCATCCTCTATTGGGATTGGGCCACAGTCCCATTAGGGCAATTCCCACTTGGAAACCCATAAGATTCATCTTGGAGACCATTGCTTTAATATATTTTTCAGCTCCAGATCTATGATCAATTGATCATTCCTCCCAAGATATTGAAAGCCCACACTCTACCCCATGATAATGTGAAGAAATGGGTGGGTGATGTTTTTTATGGTGGTCTAACACTCTACAGGATAAGCTACATTAAATCTTTCTTGTTTGTATGAAATGATAGTAGAAATGATTTCATTAATTACAAAGAGGAAGTGTGACATAGTATGTAGAATGCTAAATATAAAATTAGGAAAACCTGGGTCAGAATCCTATCTCAAATACTTATTAACTACTTGATAGTGGGTTAGTTTATTAACCTCTGTGAACTTCATATTTGGATAATAATGGCATCAACTTTACAGAGTTTTGAGGACCAAATGGGATAATTTATATGAAGCATTTTGAAACTCCAAAATATAATACAGATGGCAACTATTACTAAGGTAGATAGTACTAAGAGTACTAAGTCAAATCTTGGTTAGGGTGTTTTTACTTTAGCTGAGGTATAGAGAATGGTGATAATAATACACCCTTGGTCTAAACCCAGAGAGTCAGAAACAACAAAGCTAGATTCCCACATAGGCTTAGTGAGAGAGAAATACTATTATGACTGAAGGGAACATAAGAAAGTAGGCATCAATAGCTCAGAACTGGGAATTCTGGTTAGAAGATAGCTAGTAACAGTAGAACATTAAGAGAAAGGGGATTGATACCAGAGTTTGGAAGTATTAGAACCACTTAGTCAAATACAGATCAAATACTTCTAAGCATCTTAATTACCTGTCATTCCATTGTATAATGTCAACAAACAAACATTTATTAAGTACCTCTATATATAGATAAGAATATAAGAATAAAAATGCTTCCAGCAACTTAAAATCTACTAAAGGGATGTCATATACATGAAAAAGATTGATACAAGCTAGTGAATGGTAGAACAAAAGAAAGATTTAAACAAAGTCCTTTGTGAAAATGTTATGAATTAGTGGGATCAAAAAAGTTTTATCATTCTTTATCTTTTATAAATTTATTGTCACTAAATATAAGTAAGACTAATAGCTATTCCCTCATATATAAATGATCAAAGAATAAGAACAAATAGTTCTCAAAAGAAGAATTGCAAAATATTCACTAACACAAGAAAAAATGTTCCTAATCATTAGTAATAATCAAAGCAAAAGAGAAAATAACCCTGACGTTTTTCTCACACCTGGTAAACAAAAATGATTAGAAATAGCTCTATGTTAAAAGGGTTGTGAAAAGATAGGTATGCTAATACATTGTTGATAGAGTGGTGAAATGGTGCAACCACCTTGGAAAGCAATTTGAAATTATGTAAATAAGTGGCCAAAATATCCATATCCTGTTAATCAGAGATTCCACTACTAGAATGTCATTAAATAGAAAAAAAAAAAGTCCCCATAGATACCAAAATATTTATAGCAGCACTTTTTCTACTAGCTAGGAACTGGAAACAAAGTAGATGCCCATCATTTGGAATATGGCTAAGAAAATTATGGTACATGAATGTTGTTGTTTTTGTTGGGGGGGGGGGTTTGTTCTTCTTTCTCAAAGAGGACCATAAAATCAGGGAGATGATACCATGACATACAAGTGAATTAGATTTAAATGAGACATAACTATGTAAAGTCACCAAATTTTCTCCTCCACAGCTATTTTTTGAGTCCAGTGGCAAGATGTAGCTAGAGATAGTCTAGATGCAGTGGGATACCTTGGCCTTTTTAAGTTAAGATCTTTAATAGTTTGAGGTAAGGCCCAATCAGTGATTAAGAGTAGGTAAGAAATGAGGCAGAGAATGGCCTCGTTTATTCACTTAAAAGATATCTGGGAGGAGAAGACTTTTAGGGTTTATAGTTAGATTAAAGGTGTTCATTGAGAATCATTGCCAGTTGGTGATTGTGGCTTCTTGTCCTGAGTAGATGAAGAGGGTAAGTGGGATGAGGCTAGTCAAAAAGGCAAGTTTAATTGTGTTCTTACATAATGTGGGAAATTTGTTAGTTTTATGTGCCAATAGGGTCCAAACTCTGACCAAGTGGAGCTTGGCCTGGGACCTATTGTTGTCCAATCAATGAGAGCAGAGTGATATGAGAAATAAAATTTGCGATGAATACAGAGAATCATAGAAAGATCTATATGAACTGATATAAATGATGCAAATGAAATGATGCAGAAGCAGAACTAATATATATATATATATATATATATATATATATATGTTAATCACAACAATGTAAGGAAAAGAATGGCACACCAAAAAACTAAAAGTGACTGCAACAAAAATTTTCATAACTAGGATATTGCATTAGTAAGTTTCCTTGGTCAGCAGTGAAACCCACAAATTAAAGAATCAAGGCATTAAAAGCAAGAAGGTAAGTTAGGAGTAATTACAAATTACAAATTACAAAAAGTTAGTTAGGAGGTTATTACAAATAGCCCAGTCAAGCTGTGATAAAGGCCTCGATTAGACCTAATTATAATTAGGGTATGGAAAGGAGAGTATGGATAAGATAATTGTGGAATCAATAAGACAAAGCAGTTGAATAGATGGGTAAAGTAAAGGAAAGAGATATTTCAAAGATAGAAGTTTGGGACCTGCTAGGACAGTGAAGCCATCAAAATGGATAGAAATAGAATTAATGGTGGGGATGAGAAATATAATGAGTTAGTTGGGGCATGTTGACTGTGAGAAGTTTGAACATCATCTAGGAAGAATTACTCACCAGATAATTAGAAAAGAGAAGTTGGGTCTTGAAAGAGAAGTAGGAAAAAGAAAATGGACATCTGAGTAATTTGATTTGGGAGTGGATGATATTTAGTATACACAGAGAAGAGAAAAATACCAGGGACAAATCTTTGAGAAACACCCATATTTAAGGGGCAAGAAGAGGGTGAAATAAACCAACAGAGAATAGTTTATCAAGAAAGGCAGATGTGTATGCTATCACATGTATAACTAATATATATTACTTGCCTTCTGAGTGAGAGGGGCAGGATGGGAAGGAAAGAATTTGAAACTCCACATTTAATAAGAAAAGAATGTTAAAAAATAAATAAGTAATAATTTTTTTTTAATTTAAAGAGAAGAGCAAATGGTCATTGGTAACAGATGTAGAAAGGCTAACAAAGAAGTGATTAGTAACGTTGGGAAGAACCGTTTAAATACAGTGGTTACAATGAAAGCTGAGTTGCAAGAAGATATGTGGGTAAGGATGAAATGAAGGCAAAGAGTGACCTTCTGTTAAGAATTTTAATAATGAAGAGGAAAGAGGATAGCTTTTTCAGTAAAGTGCTAACCTCAGTAAAAGAAGAAACCAATATATCTGCTTAAAGTGAAAGTATGGGAGATAGAATTAGAAATTTGTGGAGAGAAGACAAGGTATGGGACAGATATTAGGAATGGCATGAGGCATTCATTAGTCAATGAGAGATGAATAAAAAAAAATTATAAGAGAGAGCTCAATTGAAATTAGATAACTTTGTAAGGACCCAGTAAAGTCATAACCAATAATTTTGGGACCCATGACAACAATCATGGAAAGATTCTTTAAATCAACTATGTGGAATAGGAGATAGGAATGGATTGATACAACCTCAATAAAGGGAGACCCCTGGTCACCTCTAGACCACTTGTAAGGAAGCTGTCATTCTGGAAGAGACTCAATTAGCATTTGGCCCAAGGCCAGAAGGAAGCCTGATTCTTATTAAATTATTTATTTTCACTAACTAGTTTCCACATTACAAAATGAACAAAAATGTTGTCAAAATGTACATGCATCACATTTTAATTTGAAAAATCTTTAAACAATAATATGTTAACATTTTGTACCCTCAAAATATTGGTGCCCTAGGGTAAAGTCCCAATTATAATTTGGGAACTCACTTATCCCAGTTCCTTGATTTTTTCCAGTAGTGTTTGGCTAATTACTTGTTAGGGGAATAGGAGCAGACCAGGTAGATACTAGGAATTACTCAGTTTGAGGATTAGCAGAAGAAAAATGGCAAGAGGTCAAAGAGGCAAGGGATTTGGAGGTATTCTACCTTTCAGAAAACATCTGTATTTTAATAGCACCTTCAATGATTCAGCAAAATAAATAAGTAATGGGGAATTTCTAGGCACTGTATCTAGGCCATTGGGGGAAGTAGAAGAGATGAGGGGGAAGAAGGGGTGTTTCTTGTGCCCCTCAAATCACAATACATAGTTTTCTGCCTGTTCTGCCTCTGGGTAAGACCAGCCCTGTACCAAACAACCAGAGTGGGGGTAGGAGTAGGAATGCATCCTTACAGATGTCTGAAAAGGAGGAATTGAGTAAAATTCTGCTATAAAAATGAACCAGCTGATTACAATAAACATTCCCATCTTATGCATAACAGTATCAATTCATTCCCTCAGTGCTTTGAAGGCTCATCACATAGAATACTGATCCCCCTGGCACAAAACTCCTTCTTGGGTGGAGGAGAAATGCCAGATATAAAAAGAGTTCATAGTCTAGTCCAGAAAGATGAAAGGAAGACAAAATTAACTGAAGAAACTAATGACAAAATTCAGGGTCTATATGCCACAGACTCCCAGGGTTGACATATCACAAGGCAGTGAGTATCTAACTGCCAATGTGACTGTGGAGGGCAGAGTTATTTTAATGTGCAGCAGTTCTGAGGGTGGAAAAGAGAAAGAAGGCTGAGCTACTGTTCTGCTTATTACTGACAAAGAAGATGAGCATTCCTAGTTGGGGAGCCCTGAAAGAATTTTTTTTTTCCTTGGAAATCACTGGAATCTCCCAGGTAAATGAGGTACTAACATAGAAAAGTCAGCTGATCAAATCAGAAAACAATAAAGTCATTGGCCAGTCCAACTGATTTCAACCAGTGGCCCCTCTTGTCATTCTTATAGAATGGATCCATGCCTCTAAATCTTTGACAAGGGTCCTTGTTTTCTCTCAAGGAGGTTATGCAACATTGTAGAGAAATAAGAGGCAGTGTAAGGAAGATTTGTTTAGGGGGAAAAAATAAAACAATTCAGTATGCCTTAGTCCTTCATAGACTGGAATAATTCAATTTATTTTGGATATTGCTAGAATGTGGCTGAGTCTATCCTGTACAGAGAATATTACAACCCCAAAATTTTTAGGCTACTAAATTGATAATAAGCTTTTTGTACAGTTACACTTCCAAAGAGATTTTAAAAAGGGAGTTGGGAAATTCTTACACTTGTCATTTAATTTACTTTCTCAACAAAGATGTCCAGCTCATCAGAAAGCCCCTCTACATATAGAAACTCAAAACATATTTAAAAACCTTTCAAGCATGAAATTTGAGAACAGCAAACTATATTCAATTAGTTCTTTATGCTACCTCTAGATTCACTAAAAATGATGGGTTAAAAATACAATGTTCCAAAAGGACACTGAAAAAATGGTGCGACAAGAGGAAGAAGGTGATTTCCTCTAAATTAAAAATTACCTCAAACTAAAAATGAAAACAAATATCTATCAGCCTTAAAGATTCTAGCTCTTAGCATAGTATAAAACACATAGTAGTTTTAAATACATGCTTGTGGAAAATGACTACTACTTTATGTTTTACATTGATATTTACAATATTGTAAATGTATTGTACAATGTACAATACATTACAATTTTGTTTATAATAATGTTTTATATGACTGTACTTGTTTAACTATATCAGATGGCTTACCATCTCAGGAAGGGGGGAGGGAGAAAGAGAATCTGGACTCAAAACTTTAAAAAAAATTGTTAACAAAATTTTACACAGAATTAGAAAATAAAATGTTATTTTTTTAAAAATGCTTGTTGATTTAACATGAAGACTTAGGGTTAAACATCACAAATCAGTGACTAAAGTAAATAAATTCCCTGTGCTCAATGAGACAATCATGGGAGTTTCCCAATTCAGTTTTCTATCCTCCCAAAGTTCACTTTCTACCCAACTGTTTTGTAAATTGAAATATATTGGGTGGAACCAATGCTATAATTTGCATAGACTTCCATATTAGACCACAAAACTTTTAAAGATATGATGAAGCTGAGCTGGCCTAGAAGAAAGAGTGCTATATATACTTGGAATTAAGAGTTGCTGGGTTTTCATCTCTCCTAAAATACTTAATAGCTATGTGATTCTGGGGAGTCACTTACTCTCTCTGACTCTCAATTTACTAATCTGTAAAATGTTGATAATCATATACCTATTTCTCAAGGTGGTTGTGATGATGAAATGCAATAATCTATGTAAAATGCTTTGAAAACTTTTATTATTATTCTTCTAAATTCTAGGTGGAATGGGATCAGACTCAGAGAAGATTTTTTTTTTATTATATATATATATATATATATATATATATATATATATATATATATATATATATATATATATATATATATTTTTTTTTTATAATATTATCCCTTGTATTCATTTTTCCAAATTACCTCCCCTCCCTCTATTCCCTCCCCCCGACAACAGGCAATACCATACATTTTACATGTGTTACAATATAGTCTAGGTACAATACATGTGTGCGAATATCATTTTCTTGTTGCACAATAAACATTAGAATCCGAAGGTATATGCAACCTGGGCAGATAGATATTAGTGCTAACAATTTTCATTCCCCTCCCAGTGTTTCTTCTCTGGGTGTAGCTACCTCTGTCCATCATTGATCAACTGGAAGTGAGTTGGATCTTCTTTATGTTGAAGATTTCCACTTCCATCAGAATACATCCTCATACAGTATTGTTGTTGAAGTGTACAGTGATCTTCTGGTTCTGCTCATTTCACTCAGCATCAGTTGATTTAAGTCTCTCCAGGCCTCTCTATATTCCTCCTGCTGGTCATTTCTTACAGAGCAATAATATTCCATAACCTTCATATACCACAATTTACCCAACCATTCTCCAACTGATGGACATCCATTCATCTTCCAGTTTCTAGCTACAACAAAAAGAGCTGCCACAAACATTTTGGCACATATATGTCTCTTTCCGCTCTTTAGTATTTCTTTGGGATATAATCCCAGTAGTAGCGCTGCTGGGTCAAAGGGTATGCACAGTTTGATAACTTTTTGGGCATAATTCCAGATTGCTCTCCAGAATGGCTGGATTCTTTCACAACTCCACCAGCAATGTATTAGTGTCCCAATTTCCCCACATCCCCTCCAACATTTGTCATTATTTGTTCCTGTCATCTTAGCCAATCTGACAGGTGTGTAGTGGTATCTCAGAGTGGTCTTAATTTGCATTTCTAGACTCAGAGAAGATTTTGAAATAAGCTGTTTATATTTTTACTTTCCCATCTCCTTAGGGGCATTAGTTGTCCCCTATCAAGCCCTTCACTCCAACCAAGCTTGCCATGTCCCAATAATTAAAATTTCCATCATTAATGTAAGCATATCCAGATTTTAGGGTAACAATTTATAACAGTATATGACATTAATAGCCCCTTAATTCTCACAGAGATTTTTGCACTTTTTTTTTTCTTTTTTTTTGCTGAGCCAATTGGGGTTAAGTGACTTGCCCAGTGTCACACAGCAGCTAGGAAGTGCTAAGTGTCTAAGACCAAATTTGAACTCAGGTCCTCCTGAATTCAGGTCTGGTACTCTATCTACTGTGTCACCTAGCTGACCTGATTTTTGCTTTTTCCAAAGTACTAAATTACTTACTCAAATAGGTCTGTGATTGGTAGAATGTTAGGCAATATAACTTTTTTTAAAAAGGAGGAATAATTTCAGTGTGGAAAAAAATAATATTTGGTCAGGAAGTACATGTTACAGGCAAGATTGCGTTTCTAAGTTTATCTGCTCATAACATTAAAAGATATATTTCTCCACTTTAATAGGGCTCCTTTAGTAGTAGTGGTGAGAAATCCATCTGAAAGAAGTAGGAGTGAGAAGGTGTGGCAAGTATTTGATTGTCACAGTCATTTATAAATTGAATGTGAGTTAAAAATTGTCATATTTGGGCCCTATTATTGTTCTAGGAGAATTCACAATTTTGAACTAGGATTTGTGTGAATCACATTTTTTTACCCTTCCAAATAATCTTTAGTAAATCAATCTTTAAGAATAGTTTGCAAACTGCTTGGAAACCCATACAGATCCAGAATTCTCCTGGCAAGAGAAAAGTTGTTTCTGATTTACCTGTAATGTCATTACTTAAGAGGAACAGCCATATTGAACCTGAATTCTTGATTCAGAAATTCAGAAAGCAAAAGAAATTAGGAGCTCTATGCCTATTATTTGGGGTGAGAGAAGTAGCTAAGGTTGCTTTTCTGAGTCTAGTGAGTAGAGCAGGACACCCAGACGGAGAGTAGGAGTACTCCGTACTCTGCTGTAGTCACTGAGCCCACTCTGCCTGATGAATACCCTGGTTAATTGCCAATGAGCTCTAACTTCTCTTTTCTCTCAAAGTTCCTCTTTTCTGGAGTGGCGTAGTTTTTGTGAAATTTTTCTCTCTCCCCATGCGTCGGTTCCCATGTGTGAGTCACTGTTCCATTTGGAGCTGTCCATGTAAACTATCCAGATGTGCATTTGAGTAATGTGGCTATCCAAGAGTATTTTTAAAGAACAGAGACAAAGGAGTCATATGTTACAAATGAAAGGCAGGATAGTATTAGTGGAAAGCACTCTGGGAAGACCTAGATTCAGTCATGACTACTGTGTTGTTGTTCAGTTGTGTCCGACTCCTCATGACCCTATTTGGGGTTTTGTTGGCAAAAATACTGCCGTGGTTTGCCATTTCCTTCTCCAGCTCATTTTCCAAAGAGGAAACCGAATCAAACAGAATTAAGTGTCTTGCCCGGGGTCATCCAGGTAGTAAGTGCCTGAGGCTAGGTTTGAACTCAGGAGGATGAGTCTTCCAGAGTTTAGACTCCCATACTTTTTACTGTGCCATCTACTCCCTTATGCTATGGAGACATGGGAAAATCACTTAAATTTCTCTGATGTTCTGTTCACTTGTTCTATTTATTTATCAGCTATTATGTGGATAGTATCTTATGAACTACAGAGTGATGATTTAAATGATTTTAAAAGTATTTATTAAAAACTTAAGCTAAATGATAGGGATACAGCTTAAAAAAAAAAAAAAGACAATTCCTACTTTCAAAATATTTCTAAAACCTCTCACATATAGGAGATTTTACCCCATCACATGAAAAAATACCATGTTTCCAAAAGTGCTGCAGCAAAGCAGGTAGCAATGTCTCCTTTTTAATGTCATACCCATTAATAAAATCACACCTGTTTCTCACATTAAAACATTATTTTAAAAAATAATAGCTTTTTATTTTTCAAAATGCATGCAAAGATAATTTTCAGCATTCACCTTTGCAAAATCTTGTGTTCCAAATTTTTCTTTCTCCCTTCCCACCTCATTCTTCTCCTGAAAAGCAAGTAATCCAATATAGGTTAAACATGTCAAGTTCTTCTCACATATTTCCACATATATCATGAAGAACAACAATAATCAGATCAAAAGGGGAAAAATGAGAATAAACCCCCAGCAAACAACAATAACAAAAGTGAAAATACTGTGCTGTGATTCATATTGTCTCTATAGTTTTTTTCTAAGGATTATGGATGGCTTTTTCCATCACAAGTCTATTGGAATTGCCTTGAATCATCTCATTGTTGAAAAGAGCCAATGCTCAGCATTTCTTATAGGACAACAATATTCTATTACATTCAAATACCATAATTTAGTCAGCCATTCCCCAACTGATGGGCTCTACTCAATTTCCAGTTTCTTGCCACTGAAAAAAAAAAGGCTGCTACAAACATTTTTGCACATGTGGTTTGTTTTCCCCATTTTATGATCTTTTTGGGATAAAGACCTAGTAAAAACACTGCAGGATCAAAGGGTATACATAATTTTATAGCTCTTTGGGCATTGTTCCAAAAATTGCTCTCCAGAATGGTTGGATCAGTTCACAACTTCACCAACAGACACTGAAACTTTAAAGGATATTTATAGGCAAGGACCTTATTTTATGGGTTTTCGATGTCTACTGAGGAGGTAGGGATGACAGTAGTTCATTCAGAGGCAGTTGTGTGGTCCCACCTCCACAAGAATTGCTGTCCTGGATGATAGCTTGGATGGTGATAGTAACAGTGATTTGTGTGATGGAGGTGGTGTTGGGTGAATGTGACATATGGGTATGAAACAGGATGTGTGGTCTAGAGAGACTGATATTCCTGGGGCTTTGGGCTTACATGCCAGTAGTGTTTATAGGAATGTTTTGCTGTTATGTAAATATGTTATTATTAATAACATAATAATAACATATTTTAATAATAACTAATAAAATAAAGGGGAAAGTTGTTAGTTGAAATAAAAAGTTGCTTCTTTTTAGAGACTTTTGGGACCCTGAAAGGCTTGGCTATGACATTATAAATTATTCTGAAGCAGTTTCAGACATGGTGGTAGCAGCAAGAGTCATAAGTAACATAAAAATTTCACCTTGGCTGGCAGTATTCTCTTGCAAAGAACATAGAATAAAGCTAGGTACCAAGCTGCCTCTCTGAAATTCATGCATACTATTTGTAGTTGCAGAAAATAAGCTTCCTGCAATTTCATGGTATCCAGAAGCAAAGCTTTTTTTTTACTCTGATGCTCTCTACCAGAGCTCACAGGATGTGGGTGTCCTATATAAACAGATCCTAGGAGCAGCAAGAAGTGATGCCATCTTGGCACCCAGGCTACAATAAGGTGCTAAGATTCCTGAGCTGCACACCAAGACTTGTGTTTTCATTAACACTTGGGAAGGAAATCAGAAGCAGTCCATGTAATATCTAGGAAAAATTCTGGATTGGGAACTGAGGATCTGGGTTTGAATCTTCAGCCTGACACTTAAAATCTATGAGATAATTATTAAGTCACTCAACTTTTCTAGTCCTTGGTATCTTGTTGAAAAAATGAACATATTCTACTAGATAAGCTCTGAGGTTTCTTCTTCTAGCTGTACCTCTATGTTCCCAATATATATCAGATTCCACATCTCTGTGGAAGAATATTAACCATGTAAATTCCTCAGGCTCACAAACTGCTTGCCTTTGAGACTATCTGTCCTTGTATTTAGTCCTGACAAACTGAGAGGATGAGACCTCTTCTCTCACTCATACCTCTTTTGTTTATTTCTATTGCACAAATCCATCTCTCCATTGATCACAGCCCAGACATATCCTTCAACCCAGACCACATTATCTGTCACTCATTGCTAAATAAAATTCTAAACTGGAGGTTCTCATACTGCAGAGGTTTGGGGGGAAATTCCCTCAGGCATCCTAATCCTCCAGTCAAATGGCTGAAGTCTGGGTTCTTCATTAAATGATAAAAAAAGTTAAGATTATAAGGGACTTTAAAATTATTTTAATCCAGTTCAAACCTTTTACTTTTCATATGAAGATGTTGAGACCTACAAGAGGTAAAGTGACTTGTCCAATATCCTATCATACAGTTTTATTTTTCAAAATGGCTAAAAATATGCTTGGCAGCAGATAGAGGAGCATCTAAAGACATATAAATATATATATATATATGCATATATATAATATCACAACATATGTATATCACTAATGTGTGTGTTCATGGCTACAAGGATAGCTAATTTATAAGATAGTATTTTTCTTATCTTAAAATAGTAACCAAAGTTATATAACAATTTTTTAAAAGATCATAATTATAATTGGTTCACCTGCTGTATCAATAACAGATCATTGAGTCTAGAGCATATTGGGAAGTTCTGGGAGAACAGGGATACCTGCTTAAGGATTTTACCTGCTTAGGGAACATCTGGTGCTGAGACTTCTTTCACTAAAGCAGATCAGAGTCCTCTCTAATACAATCTTAAAGAGCAACTTGAAGGCATTGTGTGTCTTAGTCATATAATAGAAAGAAAAACTGAAACTAGATCTTACTGATTATAAAACCCATCTTTTCCTTACTGTGCCACACTAGTCAGAGAGTTCATCCTTGGGATGGACTAAGTCATTCAACTAGATGTCATAGCAAATAGATAGATCACTGGATCTATAATCAATTAGATAAGTTTAAATATAACTTCAGACATTTATTAACTATGTGACCTTTAACAGGTCACTTAATCTCGAATTGCCTATGTCCTTCAGTTGTTTTAGTAATATCTGATTCTTTGTGATCCCACTTGGGCTTTTCTTGGCAAAGATATTGGAATGGTTTGCCATTTTCTTCTCCAGATGGGGAAACTGAGACAAATGGGGTTAAATGACTTGTCCAGGGTCACACAGCTAGTAAATATCTGTAACATGCCCTCCTGGCAGTTACAATTACTAGTCTGCCCTAGGCCCAACAGAGTACCTTTGACCACTGACCTTTGCAGTGTCAACTCTACCCGGCTCGCCTCCTCTGAGGCCTTCAAAGGTCTCTGGCCACAATCTCTTGAGTCTATAGTTTAATAACCAGTAGCGCTCAAGAACAGCCACATGTAATCTTAAAAGCCTTTATTATACCCACTCACATAATGCCCTGACTTGTTAGTTCTCTAGTGAACACCTGGTCTGAAGACCCACGTGTTCACTACCAAACTCCTTACTTCTCGGCTATCCATCTGGCTTGGCTTGGCTACCCCAGGCTAGGAAGCCAGGTTAAAGAGAGTGACTGCTGTCTGCAGTGGGCTTATAAAGGGCCTGTGAGGACACACACACAGCCAACCAGTGAGAGTAGTCACCCATTATGAAGCTCTCTCAATATGTCCAGGATCCCACCCACAGGGCAATCCTATATCCACAGAGATTACTTCTGGGCCACTCAATCTCCTGTTGCGCTGTGGTACCACCCATTTAAAGGGCCCTTACAATTCCCTTCTCTTGTTTTGCAGGAACCACATCCTTACAAATATCTGAGACCAGATTTGAACTAATTAGAATAAGTTTATTCACTATATAGTTAATAGATAATGCTTTACCTACTGGGTTATCTACCTGTCTCCTAAGTTTCCTTAACTATAAAATGGGGATATTAACAGCACTTATTTTTCAGGGTTGTTTGAGATTCAAATGCAATATCTGTATAATAGTATAATTAGTATAATTTTAGCACATATTCAGCATGTAATAAATACCTCATTTCCTCCCTTTTGTTTCCTCCCTCCCTTTCTTCTCTCCCTTCCTTCCTCCCTTCTTTCCTTCATCCATCCTTTCCTCCCTCTTTATCTATCTCTCCCTCCTTTCCTCCTCTTTTTTCTTCTCTTCCTTCCTTTCTTTCCTTCCTTTATTTTCCAATAACCATTCTAGGACTATGTTTTTTCATTCTAGTCATCAGCAATCTAACACATATGACATCCATACATGTGATATATATGACCTCCTCCCCTCAAACTGACTGCCTCTTGATCCAGGAATTATAATCAAATCAATACTACCATAAGTTCTAGAAAGTGCATTTCAAACTGATCTGTTGTTCTACTTGCCATCTCAGGAACTTCTCAGACTAACCCTAATCACTATTCTCCTATATGGATTATCTTTATCATTTAGAATGTAAGCTTCTAGAGAGTAGGGAAATTTTTATTTAAGTATTTATATGCTCAGATTTTAGAATAGTGCCTGGCACATAATAAAACAGTTAAATGCCTTCATTAATTCATTCATTCACTCACAGGGTAGGCCCTAATAGTCCCTTCTGATAATTGTTTATATTTGGGGGGGGGGAATTCTGGTCCACCATAAGAGCCTTTTAATATTCATGAAAGAACAATCAAAATTCATCTAATTGTGTATGGTGTTATATTAGATATTGCACAATGGGAATTATATAGCACAAATTTTGTTGAGCCACAGCATGACCTGTCAGAAAACAGAATACCAAGCATATAGGAATATAAACATGACCAAAAAAAGCAATAGCTCAATACATAAGTAGACTAGATAATACATATTTGTCATGAGTACACATCAGGAGTAGAAGCAATTGAAGTTGATCAGTAATGATTCTATTATTGGAGCAGAATATGAGGGCAGGAATAAACTATGGAAATTCTAAATTCAGCCAGGGGCCATCAGCTCTCATCTAATCAATCCAGAAAGGCTTTTGGGGGAGATAGGCTTTCAGGACCAACCTGAATAATAAGAAATAGCTATGAGTACAATGGGAAAAACTTTCTTAATATATAGCTAAGTTTTACCGTATAAGTAATCAGAGGGAATATAAAGAAAAAAAAAGAGCCTGTTGTTGGGAATCATTTTTTAAACTTGGGTCTCCAAATAGTTGTGTCACTGATTCATTTCTCACTACCTTGCTTCCCTTACCTAGTTGTGAGGATAAATTCACAAATACAGATGAAAGAGACTGGAAAAAGCTGGGGGGGTTTTAAGTCCCTTACAAATGGAAAAAAAAAAATTGTCATTGTTGTGTTCAACCCTATTTGGGGTTTTCTTGGCAAAGATACTGGAATGGTTTGCCATTTCCTTCTCCAGCTCACTTTATAGATGAAGAAATTGAGGCAAACAGATTTAAGGGATTTGCCCAGGGTCTTGCAGTTAAAAAGCTTCTGAGGCTGAATTTGAACTCAGTTTTTTTTTTTTTTTTATTCCAAGTTTTGTGTTATATCCATTGCATCTATTTGCCTAATTTTGTTATTTTATTAGAGATAGAAATAATACAGCCAAATAGGGCTCTACAGGAAATGACAATACAGATATATTCCTTCCTGCTCACCATCAAACAAATTCAAATTAACTACAGAATGACCCAGAAAGACCATTATTGTTCTCAATCCCAATATCTTACCTTTTAAGGCTGAAGGCTATTCCATGCAAGCCTCTTATCAGTAATTTCTTAGTTCATATTTAATATTGGGATAAAATAAGGAATTTGTATGTTATCAAACAAAAGGAAATTTACTTTGCTCTAAAAAAGAAAGGATGCACAACAAAGATACCATGGTACTTTAACTTCTCTGAAGGGGCTACCCTTGGTTCCTTATGGAAATCAGTCTAGTCACCAGGGAAGAACATGGCAAAAGCGTGGTGACTCATGTGGTCTTCAGAACTCCACCAAAATGGAGTGGCTTAGACTCCAAAATGGTTAAGACTTTTGATCATTTTAGGTGACCAGGAAGTTGTACTCTGGACTAACTTGGTCCTGGGACAGCTTTGTGTTCTTTTAAGGGAAAAACAATTCCTCTTAAAAGGGAAGGGGAAGAAGCCTGAGCTCACCTCATAGTAAAAAGGCTGAATCAGGGAAAAGAGCCAGTCGGGTCCTGGGATTACTTTGCCGCCTTTTAGAGATAAAATAAGTCCTATTACAGGGGGGGGGGGGGGGGAAGAGGAATGTGCCTAATCTATGTTGTGAAGAACGTAGTAGAAGATTAGTCTTTTCATAGGTTCACTTCTTGACTTTCATACTCCTACTTTGAGATAGATCTTATAGACAGTATCATTTTTAGGCAACCAACTGTTCTGAGTTATCAATAAAAGAGATATACAAAAGTCTCTGGATCACTCTGTTGTATGCAAATACACTATAGTTGAAATTGAATTAATGAATTTTTTTTGGTAGTGGCTTGGAGCCATTGCTACCATTCTTATTAACACTATTGCTTTTGTAACTAGGATTGTTTTATTTTATTTTCTGTCTCTCTGGATGTCCCAAATACCTCTGATTATTCTGAGAGGAAAGATGCAAAATGAGATTCTAGAATATTTCTACTTTAAAGAACTGTCCTAGAAATCAAGCTAATATACTACCCCCATCCCTAATCTGCCAAAGAATTTATACAATGAGAATGGAAGTGATTTGCAACCATTGGGATTATCTGAACTATCAATACTTCCTGGTTAGGAAAGCTGACAACAGAATGGTTGGGAGGAGGTGACACTAGTGGGATTAGGAGAGGTTATAGTGGAGTCAAGAAAAAAAGCTTTCATACCTAAATCCAAAAGAATTGGGAAAATTCTATTTAGCAATAGGATCTTACTGGGGCTTTGTTCTTCCATCCTTCTTTGTCATTGGGAAAAATTGCCTCCATCCTCCTCTTCCCCCATTTGTCATGAAGCCTGAGGAGTGTGTAGAAATCACAGAAGGATGTGGAAATCCTCAGCCCAGAATAGCAAACTGGGAGGGGTGAGAGAAGTAGTTGGGTAGGTTTAGAAAAGTGTGCCAATTTTACTTTCACTAATATTGAACTGCAGTAGCTTATATGTTGCTTTGCTGAATTTGTTTGGCACAGGGAAAAGAAATTTAGAGAATTATTCTAAGGTTGAGGGCTGAGCCAATATAATTAAATCAATTACCAGTCGAATGCTAATTAATACTAATGATCATTACCAGGCTTAATTTTGGGAAGCTACAGTGTGGGGGTAAGAAAGAAGCAATTTTCAGCCCCCTATGATTTCCTGACTTTCAACCCACCTCCGCCCCCTCACCCTCCCCCCCCCCTCAAAAGGCAAAATGACTAGTTTTCTTGGTAGAGAAAGTTCAGTCAGAGTGCCACCTGGTGGTTGACTCAAATATTTTACTAAGTCTTTTGGAATCCCCTTTGCTGGATTTTAACCCATGCGACAGCTGTCTCTGTACGTTGGGAAAAGGGACACAGTGCTGAGTCAGTAGTGACACTATTTTACGTGTGTGAATATGTGTGATTTGCAATAGAATATTGAGAACATTAATTCTTTTCTGCCCTTTAAAGAAAAACTAAATCATTAGTTTATGAGCTCCTTGAAAGCAGGAACTATCTTTTGCCTTTTTTTTTTTTTTTTTTTTTTTTTTGGTAATCCCAGCATTTAGCAAATTCCTTACACATAGTAGGTATTTAATAAATAATGATTGAGTATTCATTTGATTGAAATCAGTCTTCACTAGAATCATACAATTAGAAAGGATCTCAGATGCCATCAATTCACTCTTCTCAGGGTCCTAAAGTTTATATGTGAGGAATTGAGGCCCACAGAGAATAGTTCAAGGTCACATAGGCAGCAGCTAAACAAGGATTCAAACTAAGGACCTCTGATCCAACATTCTTTTCAATGCATTAGAATTGTCAGTAATGATCTGTTCAGTACTCCTATGCCCCTGAAACTGTGTTCACCTATGAAGGGTACTAAAGAAATGCAGTAGAGTAGTAAAAGACCTGAAGTCCAGTCCTGCCTTTGTCACTAACTCTTTGACCATAAGCAAGTTACTTTTATCACTACAACAGTTTCCAAATTTGAAACTGATAGGAGTTGGAAGTGAGAGACAGGTCACATCCCTTCCAATTCCAAAGATCTAGGCATAATTCAGCATGATACTATCTCTGCCTTTAAAGAAAATATAGTATCTATGGTGAGGAATCTGATGAAATGGATTTTTACATATAATGTATAATAAACTGTTAATTGTTTATTTATTGTATAGTAAAAGTAACAGGAGGAGCAACAGGAAATGAAGTGATAGCTACTCTATAAGTTTTATAGTGTGGATTTTTTAGTTTTATTTTTATCATGGTGACATGGGGATTGAGGAGGTTGAAAAGCTGAACAAAAGGGGGCATTAGTCCCTTTCTGAAAAGCAGGTAGGAAAAAGAAATATAATTAAGCTGGTGAGCAAAATCATATGAACATTATTATAATAACCCACCAAACCTCACTTCATCGAGAAGAGTTCATCATTTTTGGATAAACTAAAGATATCTTAAAAGGGTATTTGCTTCTGGATGACTGATTTTGTACCATATGATTCAATGACATATTCAAAGGTCTTGTCCACATTACTGCTTGGAGCCATACTTAAACCTATTTTTCAATCATGGCTAAACCCAAATACAGCACAGTCATAAACTATGTTCAATAACAGTGCTTGAGGGAATGAGTTGCCACTATACTTTGCTAACACATTTGTTTGTGACCAGACTTAGTCTCCACTGGATTGTCAGCTTTAATCACATTGGAAAAATCCAGTTAAAATAGTGGAAAAGAACTTTTCTAATAGACCTTCTTCAGGAAAAACAAGTTGAGAAGAAACAGTGTATGAAAATGGATAAAACCAAGGGAATAGGGGAAGGGATGAAACATAGAAAAGCAAAAAGAGAAATCAGTCATCGAGCATTTATTAATTGCTTACAAAGAAAGATAAAGGACAGTCCCTGATCTCAAATAGTCTAGGGTAGACAATAAGAAAACAACAATGTATAAACATACATTGATATACAAGATGGGAGATAATTAGCAGAGAGAAGGCATCAGCATTAAGTGGCATCGGAAAAGATTTCTTGTAGGACAAAAATAAAAGATAAAAGGACCGGGGAGATGGGAAAGAGAGAAGTATGTGTTGTAAGTTATCTGGGAGAGACCTGTGTACTAGAGCAGAGGAGGAGGAGGCAAGGGAAGAATCCAGAAAAGGGAAACCAGAAGTGGACTAGGGTCAAGATGAAGAAGGGAATGGTTAAATACAAAGAAGGAAGCACAGTGAGGTGAAAGTAAAGGGTGCCGTGGAATCGTGGGTCAGAAAGAGAAAAAAGCGAGGGGTGGAGTGGGGTAGGACGGAGAAGAGGAGAGCTGGAGCATGGGTGGAGTCACAAGACAATGGGGGGGGGGGATACGGTTAGTAGACCGGATGAAGAAAAAAGAAGAGAGCATAAGGTTTCGTAAGCTGGAGGAAAATAAGACACAAGTGCAAAAGCAGCCATGTGAACATACACACAATACCCCAAGGGGAATGGAAAGTGCGGAGAAGACGATCGGAGTGGGGTGATTTTTGTATGGATGTGATTCCCCCCACTAGTTATTTTATTTAGGGGGGTTAGGGGCCGAGTTCGGAGACGGTGGGAGGTAGGAGCACTTAGCATCTCGGCCAGCTCAGCAGAGCCCCAGAAGCTGCTGCGTCTGCATCCTCCAGCCGTCTCGCTGCACTCTCCCTTTCCTCGCCGCCGCAGCCGTGCGCACTCCGTACCCCCGGGGGCCAGGGAAGGCGCGAGGAGGCGGCGCGGGGATCCGAGGAAAGGAAGCAGAGAGGGAAGGAGGTGGAGAGCAGCAGAGTACGCCGCGTCAGCAGCGACTGCCGCGGCCAGGGCTGGAGGAAGGGGGCGGGGGGGTGGGGAGAATTGGGGGTGCAGCGCGTGCGCGCCGCTAGGGCTCCAGCTGCGGGAGGGAAGCGGAGAGCGAGGGAGCGCGCGCGCGCGCGGCAGCACGAGCAGCAGCGGCGGCGGCGGCGGCAGGGGCGGCTGGGGCAGCGCGGGGTCCTGTCCGTGACGGGCGGCGGCGTGTTTTTCCAGACACCTGAGGAGGAGGAGGAGGAGAGAGAGAGAGGAGGAAAAGGAGGAGGAGGAAGAAGAGAAAGAAAAAAAGAAGGAGGGGGGAGGAAGGAGATAAGAAGGAGGAGGAGGAAAAGCAGAAACAGGAGCAGGAGGAGAGCAGGAGGCGCTGGGGAGGCTGCAGTGGTCGCAGCTCTGCGCGAAGATGTGGCCCTTGGTGGCAACGCTCCTGCTTGGCACCGTGTGCGGTGGTAAGTGTCCCTCCGGCTCCCCGGGACCCAGCTTCCTCCCGCCCCCACCCGCGTCTGGCGGAGCCCCACTCCCCAGGCACCTCTCATTTTGCCAGCGGCCCCTGGGGAACTGCGCCCCCGAGGGAGGGCTGCTGGGCGGCGGCTGTGTCCTCCCCGTGCTGGCCGTGGTGTGGCCGTGGCCGGAGGAAGGAGCGAGCCAGGCGGGCGTCTGTGCCCCACACAAACACATATACACACTCGTCCCCTTTACTTTCACGTCCAAAATGAGAACGTGGGAGCGACCATCTCTTCCCCACCCCCTACTTTGCTACGTCTTATGAGGGATCCCCTTACCCTGTTTCCCTTCTCTCCCCCTTCTCCCTTCCTAGTGCAGACGCAGGTCTTAACTCCCCCTTCCACCTCCAAAATGCAGACACCCGAGAGACGTCAAAACATTCATTTCCCACTCCTCCCCCCAAAAAGAATGAGATGGGGGCGGGGACAGTTGCATTTACCCTCCTCCACTCTTCTTCCCCTTCTTCCCCGCTTTTCTCTCCCCCCTCATCCAGGTCTCGGTGCTTTAGATGTATTTGGGGGGAAGAGTAGGAAAACATGGGCCTCTCTCTTACCAGAGGAGTACGCATTCTGGTGAAGTGAGGAAGACCAGGTCTGTAGTTTACCCTCTCACATGTTCTTAGTACGGAAGAGGACATAAAGGACACAATCAAGTTTCATTTCCCAGCTAACCTTAGGGGAGAAATCTTCTGGCTTTGACATGAGGCCCAGATAATCTCCCAATTAACCATTTTTATAATATATTCTGCACTCAAGCTCACTTACTTTATTTGGAAAATTCTTTCGTAAAGTAACCATATCTTATGCTCCAAATATGAAACATAATATCCAGTAGTAAAAAAAAATAAAAAAATTTCCTGGGATATATTGTATCGTTCCAGACAAGCCCGTTTTTTAGACTTTCTGGACCAAAGCTTTAGGGATACACCACACTTTGGAAAATGTCAGCAGTTATGTAGCTCCTATTACATTCAACATCCAAGGTCTATTTTGTTTTTTTTTTTCTTTATCATGAGCTTTTTGTAAACTCTTACTGTAATACACATTTCTGCTCTGAGTAGCATACAATAATAGCAGCAATGAAGTTGATTTGTTACTGCCCTTGAAGTCTTGTTGATAATGGTTTATGACTTTAGACTTATTAAGATTCCAGTAGATCTCTTTCACTTTCCTTTCCCTGAATATACTGCAATGTGCAGTAGTTAGATTATTCAGAGTCCTAATAGCCAAATGCTTCATTTTAGAAATAATGCAAGAGATACTAGTTTTTAAAATCATCATACCTGTAATAATAATTCTGCATTGGTTTCATTTCAAAAAGCAATGCTTTTGGATTTAAATAGTAATAATAATAATAATTCTGCTATTTCAAAAAGCAGTTCGTTTTTTAAAGAAAATGGTTATGATGTACAAGTATCAACATTTCAGACTAATTGTTCATTCAGATTTAATTCAATCAACTCTAGTTTGAGTTAGTAAAAGGGTTGAATTAAAAAAATATATTTTAAAAATAGTGTTCTTACTGCAGAGCATGTTGTTAGAAACCAGTATTATAAAAGTAGCTCCCAGGTGTTCCTTGTGGACCTAGTTTAAAGAATAGATAAGACTCATTTGTAATTAGCCACATTCATCTATATTTTAATTTATTATGTAATAATGAATTTGTGGGGGAGGGAAAACATTTATTTTGGAAAGTTTTAAGTTGAGTTTTTAATAGATAATGCACCTCTAAAATTTGGTTCAAATATGTAACAAAGAAGATCTACATTGATTCAAAGTAAACTCAAGCTTAACACTTCAGTATGCTTGCTTCCGGTTTCATTTCTAATGGGTAGGTAATGTTTTTTCCTGTAGTATAGCAACTTTTCTACAATATCAGTATCTTTCATAGTAAAGCAAATTCTGATCTTAAAAATTCTTTCCAATTACAACATAGCAGCATTATACCTTGTGGCATTTCATTACAAGACACATCTCTGATAATGAGTTATTTTCTCTGAGCAAATGTGTTTTTATTCTTCCTTATTTCTCAGCCTACCAATGATCTATTGCACTTCCTCTAAAAGGGCATCATTACTCTTGTTGTCAAACGTTTATTTAATGCAAAATTGATAAATAAGCCAAACAATCCTCAAAAAGATAATGACAGGTATATAAACTGCCACTTTCAGGAGTTTTTTTTTGTTGTGAGCTTTCAAAAAAATTTTTTACTGCCTGAGCAAAATGGTAACTTGTTTTGTTCAAAACAAATGGCTTTGTTTTTTCTCTAAGAAATATATTTTTAAACATGACTTGCCATTTTAAAGAAGTAAATGACTATTTAAAAGTATATTTCTAAGAATGACCTAGTGGTCTGTAGATAGTGTACCATTAGGCACTTGCTCATGCTGCCGCCTGTTTTGGCAGATGTTTTATCTTTGCCACTGAATTGGAAATGGAAATTTGAGAGGATAGGTTATGAGAGATGGATGTTTCCCCTCAAACTGATAAGTAATCTGTAGGCTCCAAAATCATTCACACACAAAGCATCCATTCTAGTTCCTCAGTGGTAATGATGCTATTACAGTGCTAAGTCTTTCTTTTTTTTTTTAATATAAATTATTTTGGTAATGGTATTTTTAAGTGTTTTATCACTCTTTTTAGTATTTTATTTCCATGGAGAGTCCCTAAAGCTAACTTTTCCATATTATTTTCAGTTCATGTCTCTTGCCCTTCAGTAATGTCTTAATCATGATATGGAATTGACTGCAAGTTTTCAAAAGCTATTCAAATAGAACACAAGCTCTCTAACCTTACTGGAAAGGTTTTGAGTGTGATAAGTTTGTTCATGGACTATCTGTCTTCCAAGGACCCAGCCTATTTAATTCTGAGCTTGACCTTAGGGTGATGAATTTTTCAGCCATAGTAACTCTCTAAAACCATCTACTATACCTAGAGGGTTAGTGATCTGTGTTGGGTAAGACTTTGCCCATACCAGTGAAATCACAGATCTTTGCAATATTGGTATAAGCATTTTTCTTATTATAATGTAATGGATATTTAACACTTGATGAATTATTGCAGTCATTTCTTCTATGTTGTTAAAAACAAGACTATTATAACTGACTAGCAATTTTTTTTAACAAAAACAAGTTTATAATTATATTTTATATGTAATCTTTTAAAGTTGGCAAAGTACTTTATATATGTTGCCTAATTTGAGCCTGATAATAACTTTGTAAAATAGGTTAAAGGAATTATTCCATATAGAGAAACATTCCATTCTCTCTAATAACATGACTTGGATTTTTTTTCTTTATAGGCTTATGGAAAGAGATTTTGTTTTGGTTTTCATTGCCTTAGACACCTTGTGCAGATGAAACTCCCTCTACTAATCCATCTGTGCAACTTCTCAATTTGCAGCCTTATACTTAGCTAAGGGCAGGTCTTTAACTCAGGATTCCTCCCCCCTTCAAAAAAAAAATCTACCCACTATTTTATGTTGCTTCTTATAAGTGGAGTTTAGTATAATGGAAGAAAAGTAAATGGAATTCTGCCTTTTCAGCAACATGTCAAAATGAAAGGTAGCTTGATATTGAGGAAGAAGCATTGCATGTGGAGTTAAGGGACCTTGATTCAAGTCTCTACTATCTCACTTAGTAACTATATGGACTTGGACAAGTCTCTTAGCTTTTCTGAGCTTTGTTTAATTTTCTGATAAAATGGGGGTTACTACTTAATTCAGAAGAGTTATTGTCAGGATATATATAAAATGAAGATTTATGTAAAGTACAGCAAAGTCTCTTATTAAGGCTCACTAGTAGATATGACTTGAACCCTTAGAACTCTCTTAGGAGTTTCAAAGACTTGAGAGAAACACAAAAATTGTTTGTAAAGGGGACCATTGTGCATTCTTGAATGTAATCAGATCTTCTTTTGGGAAGATGGAATGAGTATAGGGAAGAAAGGCAACAATTTAATCCATGTTGGATTGTGTCTCATTATTTTTTCCATTTCAGTCATCAATAAACAAACAATAAGTACCTACTATATACTCAGCATTTTTGTTGGCCTCATATGGGAGCCAGAAAATAACTTGAACCTAGAACTTAGACTGTAACACAAATGTTGGGATTTCAATTTGGTACCATTTATTTTGGGTAAATTTTGACAGGTATTTCATTTACAACTGTGTTATTGTGCCACCTTAAGTTAAGTTCATAGGGTCACAGGATTTAGTTAGAAAAGACTTTAAATATCATAAAGTCAAGTTCCCTTATTTTGTTGATGGAGGAACTGAGGCCCCTAACTGGAAAATCACTTGCCCAAGGTCACATATAGAACAAAAAGCAGAGATGAGATTCTAAGCTAGGTCTTCTGGTTATAAATGTAGTATTCTCCCCACTACCCAATAATTTTCTTATGGAAAGGAGATATCTTAAAGATCTGATAGAAACATTAATGAAAATCACCACTTATTTAAATCCAGTTTAAGTGCTCTCTGTTTTCCTGTGTTGTGTGTTGTTTGTTTAACATCTCTCCTTTATAAATAATTTCTTCCTTCTCAATCTCCAAATACTTTCTGTTTCCTCATCTGCAATATGAGTATAATAATAGCACTTATCTGTGAGGATCAAATGAGATAATATTTTAATTTTGCTTTGCAAACCTTAAAACACTATGTAAATACCAATGATGATGATGGTGGTGGTAATGGTGCATCTCTTCTATGACCTCATTACATTCTAATTTATAATTACTTATGTATGGCTTAACTTTTGATTAGATTTATTTAAAAAAATCAAAATTTTAAAATGTTCATTGAAGGTATATGAAGAGATGTTTTAAATTAAGAAAAGGTTCCTATCCTCATGGAACTTATAGTCTCATAAAAGCTATACCCCATATGTTGGTAATTATAATGCTGTATCATATGTGATAGATGGATTAGATATGAATTCAGAGAGCTGTTGTAATCAGAAGATGCTAAGAGTAAATTACTAGTGGGAGTAAGGGCACATAATGCATCATGAAAAAGGTACCAACTGAGTTAACCTTTTTAAAAAATGAGTGAGAATTCAAAAGGTCCGAGGCATTTTAAATCTAAGGAAATAGGAGGCACTTAAATGTCCAATACAAAAAGGAAATGAAGGTGTCACTCCACCCTTCCTAGGCTCCTATATCTTGATTTCCAAGAAGACAGCAGCTAAAACTATTAGGAGAAACATTATTAACCTTAGAATTTATCTCTCATCTGCTTTTACCACTCCCCACTTCATCCTTTTTTTGTTAAGTTGGAGTTGACATTCTATGACTTGCATATCAACACAAGGCTGTCCCACTTTAGAAAATCTTTCCAGTTGCATGATCCTATTCCAGATCAGAAGGATTTAGGTGATTCTATGTCACTGACCTTCATTAAATACTTAAATTATTAGGTGATATAAGAAGGGCAAAGAGAGAACTAAGGTAGAGTAGAAATTGGGAACCTCTACCAACTCCTCCCATACCTTTGTGATAAGCATTTAACTCATAATTACAATACTATGGAAGTCTGGCCTTGGGGAGCTCTTGCGCTATTGAAACTAGATATAGCTGACTCATCTCTGGATTTTCAGAAAATAAAGGTTTGTCCATTTGTTATAATTGCTCTGAGGGGTTTTTAATTTCAGGGCAGAATAATTTTTAAAAAAGCTTTTGATCAAGGCTTACCAAAAACCTTGAATGATTTTTTTTTTTTTTAAATGATTCCTGACAATTGGATTTTAATCCATAAGGTTTGAGGAGACTAGAGCCAACAGAGATCTCTGTCAATAGTAATAATGAGACTAATAATGCATTTGAGTAGTACTTAGTAATTATTATTACACTTGATCTTAAAGTTAAGGAGTAAGAAATGGAAACTATAAATAAGGTGTTTCAACTGTAAGCCTAATCACTGATAATTCATTTGATACTCCAGGGTAACTTTTAGGCTCCTGGTATTAGGGAGAGGTTTGAATTGTTCTTAGGGTGCATACTTGGACCTTCACAGAGGTCTTAGAACCCAAATGCTTATTAGTTGGCTCTAAAAATTCTTTCCTATTTCATCTGAATACTCCTATGTCATTCTGACATCATTGTCAGTTACATTTGTATACTTCTGCCTGATTAGGTGATGCTGATTTTGACTGCTGCTGCCAAATATTGAATATTCAGAAACTAGTTAATAATTTGGTGATTATCCATGTCTCCTTTGATTTTTTTTTCCCCAAAGATTTTCTCTTTTATTGTTTCTGTATCTGAAGATTTACTAAAGAAGGCACAAATAAGGAAAGCTTAATCAGGCTCTTTGGCTACTTAGTAACTCAACTAGAGCACTAATATAATTAATTCAGCACACATATTTATTAGGTGCTTACTACGTTCTACTGCTAGGTAATGGAGAAGACGGAAATGAAAAGTTATTAATGATGAGATTCAAGTTATTAGTTGGTGGATTACCCAAATTATTTACCCAGGTCAGTCTTGCTTTCAATTTATTGGCATTTGTTCTGCTCAATTGCTTTAGTGATAATAATTTATCTGATTATGATAAATAATCCAATATAATTAAAACTACTTTCTCTTACCCCCTGTAAATCAGTTAAAGAAAAAATACTAGATTCTGTGGTACTGGCAGACTGTGTTTGAGTCACATAATAGATACTTAAGTATTTTTTGAATGAATTACAACTTCTCTTTCAAACCCTGTAGCTTGGGGGAAGTAGCCAGGCCAAAAAGTTGAAATTGAGGAAGGATTTAAGATATACTGGTCTAAGACTTTAAGAATGTGCATATGCTTGAAGGAACACCTGGTAAATTAGAGCTGAACTATGGAGCCAAAAGCTCCAGAGCTACCAAATAGGTCTTTGAACCAAAGAAGACCCTTCAAGTAATTCATTATTAAGATTCATAAGCTTCTACATAGAGTCTCTATTGGTTATCTTAATATCCTATGAGGAATTCAAAACAGGCATTGTTCCATTTTTCTCAAAGATGAGTAAAATGGGGTTCAGGTTAAATAATCTAGCCAAGATTATATTGCTAGCAAATGGCAAAGTTGAGAATAGAACATAAGTCTTCAAACTTTCAGTCCTTATTACAATTTTACAAAAGCTTGACTAGGAAACATAATTCTGAGTTGATAAGGAAATCAGAAAAAAGGGATTCCAAAGTCAGTAGTAGTGATACAGAAAAATTCACCTTATTGCAATTTTAAAAAATACAAGGAGCCAATATAGATCTTTGATGTCTGACTCACAAAACCATGGAGAAAAGGAGAATTACATAGGATAAATAGTCTTATAAAAGGACAATTAAGCAGGGAGCATAAGACAACATAGAAGAGCATTTCTCTTTAAAATACTGAAGGCAGACCTTTTGAGTGAAAGAAAAGTACTACTATCCAACTTCCTCAATAGTTCTCTTCACCCCCCCCCCCTTATATTTAGCATCATTGTGGTTACACCCAGAGTGGCAGGGGATACTCCCATCATCTTTGTCTTGTGGCTTTTTATACTTTTCTAACAAGTATTTAGTTCATGCCTACAAGTGCTAGAATAGCAACAGGAAATCTCAGTGAAAAACTGCTGGATTTGGAGACATTGAACTCAGGTTTGGCCCTTTGCTTTGTTACTGCTTATATGTTCTTTGTCAAACTACTTAACCTTTCTGGGCCTGAATTTGCTCATTTGTAGAGAATCTGGTTAGCCAGATATGGTGCACATCTCTGTCAGCCTTCCTGTTCCAGGAGGCTGAAGTTGAAGGACCTTGTTGGTAAGTTAGAACTTGAGGCAAATTAATTGACCTTGGGAGTTGGCTGCAGTAGACTAAAGGTAATTGTGTCCACACTAAGTCTGTCAGCAGTATGGTAAGTCCCCAGAAAGGAAAAGATAATGCTACGAGGCTGTGTAAGAAGGGGCAAAATGGAGCAGATCAAAGTCCTGTGACAATCAGTAGTGACTGCTGCCTTCCAATCCATGAAAGAACCAATTCCCACCCCCACCACTATTCCCATAATTCAAAAATTGGAGTAGATAACCTTTAAGGTGACTTCTAGCTTTAAATATGTAATCCAATAATTCATCAAGTTCTTATTGATTATTTTTTTGTTAATCGCAATGAAACAACTGTACTCTTGAGAACTGATCCTCAAATAAATTCAGGTTCTGCCTGCCAGCTATTCAACCTTAATCAAATCATTTAAATACTCTAGGCCTCAGTTGTTATTTTCTGTCTATAAAATAGATATACTATTTTTCAAGAATGCTGTAAGAAAAATGTGTTATATTTATGTGACTGATTATATTGAGGTTTTGTTTTTCATTTAACAGTTACGTAGTTCTTCACCTAGATAAATAATCTACATTGTTGGTTCTTTTTTGTTTTTAATTTTTGTACTATTTATTTAGAATAGAAAAAATAAAAAAGAGGGGAAAAAGCAGTCATGTATACAACAAAACATAATAGAATATTCAAAATATTGTTTATTGTTATAAATAAATTTCCATTTCAAAAAAGCATATATAATAATAGAAGGCATTGTATTCAAAACCATCCATCATTGCTTTCTTGTAGGTTTTCTTTTGTTCTCTGATGTGCATTTTTAATTTTTTAATAAATGTGTATAAATGTATCTCCCTGCATACATACACACATGCGTATACATATACATCTAAAACAATATTAATATGGTTAACATATAAGTAGGTTTCTCTCTTTTGATCAAATTTTGACTTTGACATCAAAGATTACTACACTTACTTTTTAAAAAAATAAATTCTATTTCTAATCATTGTTATTGTGACTATTGGTTCTTAAAGTTTGATCTGAGGAGCCCAGTGATTCCCAGAGATCCTTTTAGGAGATCTGTAAGGTCAGAATTGCTATAACAATACTAGGACATTATAACTTCTAATACAGTAAGCATTATTCATTTAACATATCCTCTCTCTTTCAGGTCTTCAGTAATTTTTAAGTGTAAAGGGATTCTGAAACCAAATGGTTTGAGATATTCTGGTCCAAACTAAAAACTCTTTAAAACATGAGAAACTTGGTGGGCCACTATTACTTTGTTAACATAGTTATATAACTTGGCTAGCAAGTGGCTGATTATTATTTTCCCTCCCAACTTGTATTGGAAGGAGTCAACTGGCAATTTGTTATATTGGAACATTGGAAACCATATATCTCACTCAGTAGAGTGAATGGGCTCTTGATTTAATTTTTTTTTTTTTTTTTTTTAAATCTGTATCTTGGAGGAAGGAATACCTATAACAGTGATTTTGGAAATCCATTGCTGAATAGTTTTCAGTGAAGTGTGGGGGTGGAAAATGCCATTCAATTGTATATAACCCTTGCATATAAAATGTCTACTGCACTCTGTATTTAGCAGTGTGAAAAACAGCCACATAGAATCAGTTTTTCTTGTTAGCATTCTAAGACTTTCCAACCTAGTGGAAAGATGTGATGTGATTCATCCGATTTATTTTGTATATTAAAGTAGGATCAGCCACTTTCCTGGAAATGTAGCATAAGGGTAGAGATAAACTTCATGTCAGTTTAGCAGGTTCTATTTAGAGAAACTGTATAGAAATTGAGGCTGAATATAATACTTGGCCTGCTTTTCTGTTCAGAATTTGTTCGTGGTGAGGACATGACACTTATTTGTCATCAGCAGGCAGCAGCACACATTGCTCCATGGCTTTCAGAATTATATTTTAAATGTGCACGACCTGGGACAATAGTTGATTCTCTTCTGTGGCTCCCACCCCACCCCAAATGTATACACTTTCTTACTGGGAGACAGTATGGAAAAATTGATACTTTGAAACATCAACAGTGTGTGCTGCTGTTAAAAAAAATAATTGGTTTTGCTCGTCTTCCCTCATGCTGCATTATCTCATTGTTTAGTTTTGTCAACAATTAAAATGTTAATCATAAGCATTCCTAGCATATGCAGCATTATACATGCCACAATTCTAGAAGTTAAATAAAACGGTTGCTTTTTTTTTTCTTTCTAGGTTCTGCACAGCTGACATTTAATTCAACCAGATTTGTAGAAAAAACTATTTGCAATGAGACTGTTGTGCTTCCCTGCATTGTTAATAATCTAGAAATAAGGAAAATTGAAGTCATGTATGTAAAATGGAAACACAAAGGAAAAGAAATTTTTACCTTCAGTGGAGAGCAAAATAAGCACAATGCCAGTGATACTTTTAAAAGTGCAACAATTCCATTTTCACTCTTAGTGGAAGGAAATGCTTCTTTGCTAATGAAAAAGAGTGATGCTATCTCTGGGAATTATAGCTGTGAAGTTACAGAATCGAACAGAGAAGGAGAAACAACAGTGGAACTAAGGTATCATGTGGGTAAGTTATCTAAAATCTTCTACTTTACTCATAGTGCAACAAATCAAATCTCATAGAATAAGGAAAAGTATTGAATGAATCTGAAATAAAACTCGAAATCAAAGAGAGCTATTAATGATATATGTTGATTTAACATATTTAACATGTATTGGTCAACCTGCCATCTGAGGGAAGGGATGGGGACAAGGAGGGGAAAAGTTGAAATAAAAGGTTTTGCAATTGTCAATGATGGAAAATTACCTATGCATAAAATCTTTGCAATAATTAATTAATTTTTAAAAAAGGAAAAATATATATGTTGATATAATGTTTTACAGCATTAAGGGTTAGGAGACTTGCTTTATTTCCTGTTAGGCATTTTATACTGAAGCACACTTGATGTCTGACTGTCAGGTTTTGTTGTTTGTGTTTATTTGTTAAACAAAATTTGAATTTTGAAGACTATGTTCTTTGGACAAATGATCCTCAAACTTCTGGTCAGGAATTAATTTTTTAACATGGTAGAAAATCTACCTGCTTTATCCACTTCTGTTTGTCATCAACAAAAAAGGAACAGTTGTCTATGGACCTCATGCTACTTTCAGTTACTTAATCTTTTACAAACTGCCCTTTGATGGAGAAAGGGTGATGTGCCATGACTTCATTGTCAACACTCTCCTCTTCTTGCCTCCTCTTCATATATGCTTCTGCATGCAAATTCTTATAAATGTTAACCAAGATAAGTGTCTTATTTCTTGTGAACCAGTGCTGAGACAATGACTACAGCCACACTACTTCCCTTTTTGTCCCCTCTTTCACACTGCTAATAGTCCCTGTTATGATAACTGAGTTTCTTACAGCTTAATCATTTATTCAACAAGCATTTATTAAGTAATCTACTATGCAGTGTGCACTAGGTGAACTACGGAGGATACAAAAAGAAGCAGAAGGCCCTATCCTCATGCCTTCTGATTCCTTTTTTTACTATATGGCTAACTAAACCAAGTATGAATATATCCTGACATTGTATTTCATTTTGGGATGGGTTTTCTTTTTTAAAGATGTATTCTAAACTTAATGCTAAATGAAATGAATGTTCCCATATAAGTAGTAGAACAAAAAATAGATTGTGCATGAAACTGCACATCTGTTCAGCTTTTCTCTTTAAAATATATAATAAACGTAACAACCAACTTTCAAATCTATCTTGTTTCTAATTATTTCTGTTTCCTTCTATACATTTGAAAATCCTCATGATCTTTACTTTTCTTTCTTTTTTTGTTTTTTTCATTTTTTTTTTTCTTGGCTACTTTATCTATAATTCACTCTCCTTTTTATCTACTCCCAGACTGAAAAATACATAAAAGAAAAGGAAAACCCATATAACAGTTGTACATAGTTAAGCAAAGTAAATTTCCACATTAGTCATGTCAAAGAATGTATTTTATTCTATGCCCATAGCCCATCACTTCTTTGTCAGGAGGTGGGGAGCATGCTTTATCATCAGTATTCTGCAGTCATACTTGGTCATTTCATGTCATCATTATATTTTGGATAAGCTTTTAAATCAGAAAGTCACTCTGTTGCATTTTGAGAACCATTATTATTAGACATGAGAACTAGATTATTCAGTAACAGTAATTTTATTTTTATTTCTATTTCTATTTCTATTTCTATACTTTGTCATAGTAAATTTTATTATATGACATGGGATAGTCTAGTTAATTAAACAAGTGATGTTTATCTATTTGGGGAATGGAGGAAGTATCTGATGAGGCAGGCAGCAAATAGTACTTAGAGGACTACTGCTAATGTTTTTATTATTATTATTATTTTTTACTATTTAGAATGCGACCCTGGGTAAGTCACTTATCCCTGTTTTCCTCATCTGTAAAAAAATGAGCTGGAGAAAGAAATTGCAAACTACATCATTGTCTTTGCCAACAAAACTCCAAATGAAATCGTGAAGAGTTGGTCATGATTAAAAACAACTGGATAGCAATATACCCCAGGAGCTAAAATCCATAAGCCATCTACATTTTAATGTAAATTACTTTGAAGTATGTGGCCTGAAGATTAAGGGAGTTTAATGTGTGAGAAAGGTGCTGGAAAGAAGAAAGCTACATTTTGAAGTACCAGTCATTTCAGGGAATATAAACTTGGGTAGGGGTAGGATTTGAGTATGAGAAGCATGAGGTTACTGATTGCTTTTTTGTGGATTTAGAATTATACACAAAATATAGAAAGTAAAAGGAGTAGGAAATGCTAAATACAATTTTGCATAGGATTCAAGACAAAGTCAGAGTAGTTCACATTAATAAACATTTCCAAAGAGATTTCCTCACAGATCGTTGAAGTAAATAATGTAAGTGTCATTATGCACCCCCAAATCCCTTCCATATTATGTATACATTTATTTACAAGTATATAATTTTATATAATATGTGTGAATATATATATGTGTGTGTGTGTGTGTGTGTGTGTGTGTAATTTATATTATAACTTAAATGTACAAATATATATGTACATGCTTCAGATAGTTTCCTTTTTTTCCCTTTTTTAAAAATTAATTTTATAATTATAACTTTTTTTGACAGTACATATGCATAGGTTTTGGTTTTTTTTTTTTAAACAACATTATCCCTTGTACTCCCTTCTGTTCTGAATTTTTCCCCTCCTCTCCACCCCCTCCCCTAGATGGCAGGCATTCCCATACATATCAAATATCTTATAGCATATCCTAGGTACAATATATATGTGCAGAACCGAATTTTATTGTTGTTGTTTCAAAGGAAGAATTGTATTCAGAAGGTAAAAATAAATCTGGGAAGAAAAACAAACAAACAAAAATGCTCACAGTTTACACTCATTTCCCAGTGTTCCTTTTCTGGGTGTAGCTGATTCTGTCCATCATTGATCAATTGGAATTGGATTAGCTCTTCCTCTGTGTTGAAGATATCCACTTCCATCAGAATACATCCTCATACAGTATCATTGTTGAAGTGTATAATGATCTCCTGGTTCTGCTCATTTCACTCAGCATCAGTTCATGTAAGTCTCTCCAAGCCTCTCTGTATTCCTCTTGTTGGTCATTTCTTACAGAACAAAATATTCCATAACATTCATATACCATAATTTACCCAACCATTCTCCAATTGATGGACATCCATTCATTTTCCAGTTTCTAGCCAGTACAAAAAGGGCTGCCACAAACATTTTGGCACATACAGGTCCCTTTCCCTTCTTTAGTATTTCCTTGGGACTTCAGATAGTTTTTCAAGAATTAGAATTCATTAAACTGTTTTTAACAATTTAATATTTCTTTGATTTATGGATGAACTGTGAAAAGTTACTTTAACTGTGCTTGTAATTTGAGAGGAAGTTTAAATATTTAAATAATAAAAATGGATAACATACAAAGTTTAGATAATAAAAACGTTTCTTATGTTTCCTTTTTTAACTCATTAAGTGAATATATGAATAATAACATTTCTGTATTACCTTAAGATTCACAAAAACTTTAAATAACTGGGTTAGGTGGGTGTTAGGAGGACCATTAGGCACATAAAACAAATGAAGAAACTGAGGCTCAAGGAGATGAAATACTTTTCCATAATCATCCAGGTAGTAAGTTACAAAACTGAATTCAGATATTCTGACTACAAGATTAATAGTTTTGAGTCCCCTTCACTTTGTGTTGCTAAAACAGTGTGGTATGGTGGAAGGAACATTGAATTTGGTTTCAAAGGGATTAGGTTCAAATCATTTCACTTTTGATCTTTTTTTCTTATTCATAAAATAAAAAGGTTGCCCAAAATTATTTCTGAAATCCATTGGATATATTTTCTCCTTAAACTTAAGATGTTGTGGTAGCTTCATGAAAGAATATAACTTTTTGCTTTTAATGATGTAGTAAGATGGTATCTCACGTTGAAGCATGAAAAACTTATTGAGGAAGAAATAATTCCAATTGTGAGCTTTGGGAGCTTTGGGGATATTATAGATAAAATTATTTTGCATCTTGCATAACTATAACTAAGGATACAAATGAGAGTAGAAGTTATATGGTTAAGAGAATTTAGCTGATAAACTTATATATAATAGTTTGTAGTTTTACTTCATTTGGCAGAGAAATACTAATATGGAAAAATTCAATGAAATGTTGAAAACAATACATTATATTTAGGTCTTTTATTATTACTTATTTTAATGTAATATCTAGAGGAAGCATATATAGTAAATTCCTTTTCTCTGAAATGTGACCTAATTTGTGCATACATTAAATTTAGTTATTTTTGTTATCACTTATGTTAGTGTGGTGACTAAATGGAACAGTTATGGTGAATTGTTTTTCTCTAAAATACAAACATTTGGAAACCAAAAAGGAAAATCTAAAATAGCTTTTAAAAAGTGATTACATTATTTTCTTTCATGAAAAATATTCTTTTTCTTTTTTCTCTCTCCACACACACACATACCCACACACACACATATAAAACTACATAATTATTTGTGATTACTTTGAAGTAATAAGCAGTGCCTTCTGAATCATCAAATACTAAATTATGTTGAATATAATTTTTAAGACATCAAACAATTTAAAAAAATAAAAATATATACAACATATCTCATTGTTTGAAATTGGTCATCTATTTGGGCATATGCTAAGAAAAATTAATCAGATAAACTCATACCTCATCTATTCTGGAAAAAATTTATATGGGTGAATGGATGAAACATTTATTAAGCACTTAACTAAAGGACTGTGTGAGTACTAGAGATAGAGAAAGAAAATTAAGAAAATCCCTGTTTTCAAAGAGTTCACATTGTAATATATGAGATAATACTTGGAAGTTTTTTGCTATGAGGAAAAGAGAAAGTTTTCATGGTCCCTAGAGGACAGTGTCAAAACAGATGGTAATGTCTTTTCTTTAATGTTATTTTCATTGGTAAAATCATATCACTCTTATATTAAACCATTTGACAAAACCAGGGACATTGATAAAAAGAATTTTTCCCCCTGGGGCTTCGGTTCATGTGACAGCAGCTCCTGCATTTCCAGATTACATTGTTCACAGAGGTAATATCTCAGGATAATGGTTGAAAGTACTACACTAGAAACATTGCTGTTCTTAAGGTTCTTGAATTCATGGTCTTGGGCCTAACTAACTCCATTAGGATCTAAAGGAGATGATATTCAAAATGGTGGTGGTAGTTTTATTTCCTCACACTTGTTGCCTCCTTCTTCTATTGTGGTGTGTTACTGCTTCAGCTAGACTAGCTTGCCTGCCATGTGTGCCACAATTGATGGGGATGGCTGACTCCTTCTCTAAAAGTATCATTTCTGATAGTGGACATGAGGACTGGACTAGAAGCAGGATCTATAATCTGAGTTCTGCTCTTCCTCCAAGGGTTCTTATTCTTGTCTTCCCATTGGTTGCCGGCAGTTGGTTAGCCATTGTTGTTGGTGCCATAATGAATGCTCTCATTAATGAGGGCTTTTATGGTTGGGCTGGAGGAGACACTGCTATTCCCAAGGCTCTTATTCAGGATCCTGGGTTATTTCCATCAGAATCTGAGGGAGTGATGGTAGTCAAGGATATAGTAGATAGTTATTATGCCAGGTTATACTGATGTCTAAGCACAAAAATAATTTATAAAACCTCTTTCTGTCATAGTCTTTGTCCTTCAAAGCCAACCTTCTTCTCTTTCTACTTATAACAACTTCTTTTTAGCCTCTAGTCTTTATCAGAAATAGATAGTAGTATTGATATGAGTCTTGAATTGGAGTAAAGTTTTGCTGTTGGGATACATAGACCCTCTGCAGGATTAGGAATTAGTTTGACATATAAGTTCCTGCTATATGCAGAGCCCCATGCTAGATGCAAAGAGCACATAAAGAAAAGAAGACATTCTTTTCAAGAGAGTCCTTAAAGAATTTTGGGATAACATCCTGTAGTATAGAATATAAACAAATAAGAGCAATATGAAATGCTTAAACTAGTAGAGAGGTAGCAGAGATGATGATGTCTGACAGGGAGGTCAGGGTGGAGACAGATTAAGGTTAAGTTTGATAGAGGAGATTGTAATGTTCAGGCTAGCTTTCTGGAGGTTCTTTAGACGGGCCTTGGTCTCAGCAAGATAAACACCATGAGAATGGACAAGAATAGTTTAAAGCCTTTATTGTTTCCTTCAGGTCTGTCTCCTTCATTGTTTGTGTTTATCATAGTCTGGCCCAGTCTCAGTCTGACCCAGTCTCTTTCAGCATTCTGCCAGTCTCAACCAATCTCCCTCTGAGGCTGACTTTAAGGCTAAATACCTTATTATAATTGCATCATTACAGTGTACTTAATATGTGTGAACTAGAGAATCATTACATCACCATACTAAGTACTAAGTATATATGTGAACTAGAGAATCATTATTTCATCCATTCCACTGAATTTAACACCTTGTTTCAAGTATACATCTCCAGAGTTCCGCCCTCTTCTTCTCCCACTTTCTTTTGTCTTAGAACACTGGTGGTTACACTCTCCCTGACTTCTCAGGAAGAGAGGTGAAAACACCAAAAGAAGAGGTGATCACGCCCTCCCTGACTTCTCAGGGAGGTGAGAACACCAAACAGCTGTTGTTAGCAGGTTTCCTCTGGACTGAAGGGTCTTACTTGAAACGGGTACACATAAATCCTTCAGCATGGGAGGTATTACACAAGTACTTAGTAATATAACACAGGCTATTAGTGATGTAACAAACATAAATCAAAATGAGGAATTACACATGGCCATAAGGGTATGCCAGCTTCTTTTGTAAGCTGGAATGATGAGTTTAAAGCACTCTCCCCTTAAAATGTCATACAATGGTTGTAATTGATAGGTAGTTAAACCTAATACTGGATACCATTGGATATCTCCAATCCATTTCTGAGAGTCACTTAAGGTGTTCAGTTTCTCTATTCTTATGGAAAGTTTTTGTACTGTAAGCACCTTTGGGTATACTTCATATCCTACATATTGAAAAGGAGCATGTCTTTGAATATTTTATGGAGCTATATGCAATTTGTAGTTCCTTAGTGTTTCCATGGTCTTTTGTAGACATGCTTCTAACATTTGCTCCTCAGTGCATATCCCAATATATCATCCATGTAGTCTAACAACATAACTTTTGGAAATGCTTTTCTTACTGGAGTAAAAGCAGCAGCAATATACATTTGACACATAGTATCGTTCTTTTTCATTCCCTGTGGCAAAACTATCCATTCATATCTTTTAGAAGGCTCAGCTAAGTTAATGTTGGGCACTGAAAAGGCAAATCTTTTCATATCCTCTTTATTTAGAGGGATAGAATAGAAACAATCCTTAATATCTATAACCCACAGAGGCCATTCTCTAGGCAATTGAGTATGATATGGAAGTCCAGGCTGAAGAGTTCCCATCATTTCCATCTGTTCATTTATTTTTCTTAAATCAGTCAATATCCTCCATTTTCCAGATTTCTTTCTTACAACAAATACCGGGGAATTCCAAGAAGGTTGTAGGTGTCCTTGGTCAAGTTGTTCCTGTACTATAGCTAATAAGGCCTAAATTTTTTTTTTTTTTCACTAGCCCCGAGCCACTATTCTACCCACACTGGTGTATCAGTTTTTCATTGAATAGGGACAGGTAAGAGTGCAGGCAGGCCTTCAACAGCAGCCCTATCTAAAAAGCCAAAGTACTCATTACAATCCTAACTGTTATAAGATGTCTCATACCCACAGATTGATTTTTTTCAACCACAAAAGGAGTAAAAACTCCTGTTTTACCTTTAAATATCCATCTCAAAGGGGTGGCACTAACTTCAATTGCTATTGATCTTCCCATGCACAACATATAGGTATGTGCTTTAATCTTTGTAGAACCTTGGGCTATTTTTGTGAAGGCTTCCCCTCTATCTTGTCTTCCTGGGAGGGTGCCCCATGCTTTGATAGCAGCAGCAGCAGCAGCAATTTGCTCATTTTCTGCTTTAGAGTAATTTGTATCTCTAATTGACTGTACAATCTGCACCTGTTCTACCAACCCTTCCAATGGTATGCCATTTACATAAATAGTGAGCATTGGATGGTCAGCTATCACAGCTACTGTCCAGAATATTCCTGGATTCTGTTGTTAGGAGTCAGAATCTGGGCAACTATCACTAGATTGCCTATTAGGAATCTGTATCAGTAAATCTGATACTACTACTTCTCCTGGGTGATGTAACACATTGTCTACCTGTATTAGTGACTGGGATATTAGCTACACATTCCCCAGTTTCCCACATCGGTGTATGGATAAACACTGTTTTGTAAATACTCTCAGGAGGTGAAATGGTCAAGCCTACTGTGCATTGATACAAGGGATCCATAGGCTGGAGAGGAACAGATTTCACTGCTCCAGGGGGTATCTCAGTTGTTCTAGTTCTCTATTCTCCCCAATTGTAATCCCTTTTTCCCATCAGATTGCTTCTTGGCTGATTGATCACGTCAGAGTACTGAACTTCTAAAGACTTTCTGGGTATAACATTGGCTGCCATCATGCTCCAAGTGTTTTTGCCTAGGGTTCTGGAGCTGGGCCTGGCTTTCTGTTTCCCTGAGTCATTCTACATTCTGATGCCCAATGGAAGCCTCTGTTGCATTTTGGACATGGGGTTTTGGGTCTTGTTCTCCCATTCTGTTTTTTCACTCTATCTTTATGCTAACATTGAGCTTTCAGATACCCTACTTTACCACATTAAAAGCATTGATGAGTCTCTCTGGAAGTTTGTTGCCAAAAGGGACCCTGTCTTCCTATGTTCCAATCTTGAAAAGTCTGCATCATAGCCTGGGTATAAAAGGCATTTGTGCCTACTGTGGCACAGTGTCTTATGATCTCCTCTAAAGGAGCATACTTGTGTAGTCTTAGTATAATTCTTCTACAAGGCTCATTAGCATTTTCCTTAGCAAGTTGTCTTTTAATTTCTGTTGCTACATTTTCACCAATAGTTTGTGTGACAGCTGTCCCCAAATGTCCCATAAAATCAACAAAAGGATCATTTGAACCTTGGGCTATTTTTGTGAAGGTGCCCCATGCTTTGATAGCAGCAGCAGCAATTTGCTCATTTTCTGCTTTAGAGTAATTAATCTATACTAAAGTGTCTGTCTAGACACCTAAACCTGCTAGTTGTTCAAAGATGACTGGTATATTAACTTCAGCTTGCCTATTTTGTTGGGCTTGTATTCTATAGAGTTCACTATATTCAGAAAGCTACAACAAGTTTTGTACAGATTCTAAACATATCCTTGCTATAGATTTCCAATCATTAGGGGTTAAAACTTCAAAAGCCAAATTCTCTTAATAACATCTTAACATAAGACAATGTAGACCCATAAAGAGTGTAAGCCTTTTTTCAGATCTTTGATAATTTCTAGATTAAACAAAGTGTATTTTCTTTTTTCTTAACTTGAAGAGTCAAACTCTTCCATCATAGGGTATACAAATTTTTTAAATCAGATGTATCTTGCCCTTCCTCTTTAGCTTTAATTAGTGTCCTTTATAATTGTGTCATAGGGGGTGGACAAAACTGCTGTATGGGTGGTGCTGATGGTGTCACTGCCCTCCCCCTCCCCCCTTCCTTCTCCCTCCACCCAGGAGGGTGAAATTAAGGGAGGATGGTCAAGACATGGGGATTGCACTAAGGGACCTGATAGAGTGTAACTGAGCTGTGAAAGTGAGAAGCACCACACCCCTTAAGTTCTTTAGTGCTGTTTTTTCCCAATTCTCCATGCTTTTCAGCTGCTTTGTTAGGACTTGTGGGCTCCTTAAAGCCAATTTTATTATATTGTACATAAGGAACATTTCTTCAAAAATTGAATCAGGACCCATAGCTTTGTAATAAACAATTACTTGCTCTCCTACTAGTTCCCACATCTCTGGCTCTAATTTTTCTTTCTTAGAAAACCAAGGAAATGTGCACTAATATATTTAAGAGTCCATTGATCTGCTTCCATGTTACCAACAAACCTTGCTTCTTTATTAACCTAACTATGCATTCTACATACTTCCCTTGGATTGGGGGAGACTCTTTTCTTATTTGCCCCATTTAAGCTAAAAAATGAAAATGACTAGTCCTTACCAAAGTTTCCTGCTTGTCTATTTTTATACTCACCCTATTTCCAGGTCACAGGGACTTCTCCACTAAGCTCATGATCACATCAGTCAAACAGCATGCTGAGTGTAGGTCCTTACATCCACATTCCAGCAACAAAATATAATGTTTGGGCTAGCTTCCTGAAGTTCCTTTCGAACGGGCCCTAGTCTTGGCAGGATCGACACGAGGAGATTGAAAAATAGAGTCTAAAGTCTTTACAATCTGTCTCCTTCATTATCTGTGTCTGTCATAGTCTGATTCAGTCTCTTCCAGCAGTCTGCCAATCTCAACCAGTCTCCCTCTGAGTCTGATTTTGTCCCCAATTTAAATACCCTATTATAATTACATCATTACAGCATACTGAATATGTATGAACTAGAGAACAATTACATCATCATACTAAGTACTAAGTATATATGTGAACTAGAGAACCATTATCTCATTGCTTTCACTGAGTTAACTTTGTTTCAAGTATACTTCTCCAGAGTTCCAGCTCTCTACAGGAGATGGCATTTGGAGTGTACAAAAGGCAAATGACATTCTTTGAATAGTCTTGAGTATAATTTTCCTTGAACATAAAAAGTCATGAAGAAAAATAGGATAAAACAGGGAAAAGTGGTTTGGAGCCAGATTGTAGAAATCTTTGAGAAGTTTTGGTTTCTTGGTGATTGTGGTGAAGATTTTTAAGTAGTATAGCTATATAGTAAGATTTATATGTGAGAAATAGTAATCTTGAATATAGGATGGGATATAAGGCCTAGTGGTGTTTCCTATAGAATATATGCTTAATAAATGTTGAATTGTAAGAAAAGAAACGAGGTGAGGGAATTCTTATAAGTATTTCAGGTGACAGTTAAAAAGGGGTTTTGAAAGTTTCAGTGGAAAGGGATGAATAGATGCTCAAGCATCTATTCTAAAAGTCAAGAGACTTTTAGAGAACTGGTACTATATTGAGGCTTTGGGGATGAGTAGGACTCGAAGACGGCTCTGAGATTTGAGCATAGGTATTTGGAGCAAAAATCATTTCTTATTTCTCAAAGTCACAGTATTTCAGCATTGGTAAAAACCTCAGGTGCCATCTAAAGAAAGATGCCTCATTTGAAGATCTCAAGGGGAGATATACATTATTTTCCAAAGCTTCATTCTATTTTTGGATATTATTTGGGAAGATTTTCTTAATAGCAGCTCTAAATCTGTCTCTTTCAATTTGCAGCAAATAGGTAAATTAAGAAAAGGACAACTTTTGTTGGAAAGATAACTCAACATTGGACTTCTTAAATTGAATGGTGTATTCCAGCCAGTCAGGTCACAAAGTAAGAGTTATACCTCTCAAGTCACACTTTTACAATAGATTCAGGTTTGAGTTCAAGCTTACCACTTGATCAAATGGTTGATCAAGATTATTGACTGTTAAATGACAAAGATATTCAAAGAGGACATGTGTCATCTTTTTTGTCACATCTGTCCCCTTAGATCTTAGTAATAATAACAGTCTAGTTTTAGGAAAAGGTATAGGTGAAGGTATATATTGGTCTGATTATCATTATCAGGTTTCTTTCTTAGAACTTATTATATAACTCACTGTCCAAGTTTTGAGGATAGAATGTCTTGCAGAATGATCAGATTTTTATATCGTTTTTCTTGGGGAAAAAGTCAATAAAAGTTAGTCTTGACCTAGTGAACTTTTAGCATAACAGTATAAAGCCTTTTAGCATTATAAATAGTCATCCTGTGAAAATTCTGCAGAATTTTTTTTAAGGTTTTTAAACTAGGGTGCCTATTTGTGATTTTGTTACAGATAAGCCAATCATTTTTTAAAGCTATTACTCAAATAGGTTACAGAATCATAATCACTCACAGTTAAGGCAATCATAATATTAAGTGTTACCTACTTGGTGTTCATGTTGGGGAGGATATCTTATCTGCACTAAGTAGGAAATAAAAGCACTGGAAAAAGAGCAATTGCAAGATATTATGTAAGTCTAAGAGTCTATAAACTGTACACCATAGTCTTCTGCCTCTGTTTAAAAAAAGGAGGAAGGAAAGTTACTAGAATATATTTTCTTATACCTTCTTTGGTAATAGGTTTGGTTATCCAAAAATGTGTTTTGTAGGACACAGAAATCTATAATGACCAAACCATTTGGACTTCTCCACAATGCCAGAGGGAGATTTCTTTTAGGTAAATGGAGATGGGAGATCTGGAACTCTAAAAAGAGATCATAACTAGAGATAGACATTTTGGAATAGTCCACAAAAAAGTGACAGGTGAAGTTATGGAGTGGAAGAGATTGCTGAGAGAAAGAGAGTAAAAGAATGATAATTTTAGGTAGGGGTGTGGATCATCTTACCTGCATGCCATGTAAGGCAGGGGAAAATTATTTGCTTAAGGCAACCATGAACAATGATAAACTGAAAGGTAGGCACAATAATTGCCTACTGTTTGAGTTCTAATAGTTGATAATTTTGCATGACATGCAAATATTATAAATATCCAAATAGTTTTTGGCAGAAAAAAGATTACCTACCTCTGATCTTGGGGAATTCTTATCTTTGGTATAAGGCAGAGAAGAAGAGACAAGAAGATTAATAGAAGATAGAGGAGATTGAACTGTTCTTAAATATAAGCAACCATTTGGAGAACTTGTTGATTGAGATTTAGGGAGCTTTGTAGCGGGGCAGTCTTGTCCAACTCTTCATGATCCTATGAACCATAGCCTGCTGGGCCTTCTATCCTCTACTGGCTCTTGATGTCGGTCCAAGTTTATGGTCATTGTTTCCATGACACTCTCTAATCATCTCATTCTCTGCCATTCCCTTTTCCTTTTGCCTTCAGTCTTTCCCAACATCAAGGTCTTTTCCATTGAGTCTCGGCTTCTTATTATATGGCTACAATATTTAAACTTCAGCTTCACTATTTATCTTTTCAGTGATTAGACTCAATATATTTAAGTATTGCTTGATTTGATCATCCAAAGAACAAGTCTTCTCCAGCACCAGAATTTGAAAGTATCAATTCTGCATTGTTCAGCTTTCTTTATAGTCCATCTCTCATAGCCATACATTGCTACAGGAAAAATCATAGCTTTGACTATATGTACCTTTGTTAGCAAGGTGATATCTCTGCTTTTTATTCGGCTGTCCATATTTGCTCTTATTTTTCCCATTCCAAGGAGTAAGCATCTTTTAATTTCATGGTTAGAGTTGCCATTTGCAGTATCTTTGAGCCCAAGAATATAAAATCTGACACTGCTTCCATTTCTCCTCCCTTTGTGTGCTAGGAAGTGATGGAACCATTTGTCAATATCTTAGTTTTTGTAATGTTGAGCTTCAATCTTTTCTCTTTTATCCTTATCAAGTGGCTTTCTAATTTCTCTTAATTTTCTGCTAAGTGATGATATCTGAATATCTGATATTGTTGATATTTTTCCAACAACTTTTATTTATCCAGCCTTAATTTCATATGATGTATTCTGCATATAAGTTAAATAAAGTGACAGTATAAAACTTTGTTGTATTCCTTTTCCAATCTTAAACTATTCAGTTATTCCATAATCAGTTTTAACTCTTGTATCTTGACCCACATGTAAAATCCACAAGAAACAGGTAAGATGATCTGATTACTTCCATTTCTTTGAGGACTTGCCACATTTTGCTGTGATCCACAATATTCAAAGGCTTTAGTGTAGTCAATGAAGCAGAAATAGTTTGATCTTCCATGCATTTTTGTCTTCCTAACAGATGTTCACTTAGACTCTACTGAAATAATTCTCTTAATGAAGAGTTCATTATTTAATGGTATATTCCATTGCTTTATTGAAGATATAATTTTTATCTTATTTCATTTACATTGCCTTCATTTCTAATATAATCTGTCCCCTGACCCTATCCAGTGATTAAAACCTTGTGCCAAACTTTTTTTTTTTTTTTTTTTTAAGAGGAAAAAAAAAGAAAATCAGTCTGACAAAATCAACCAATACTTTGGGGCTGACAGTTTACACAATATTCCACATATGTAGTCCACCACCTTTACAAAGATGGAGGGCAGGTACATTTTTTCAACTCTTCTCCAGGGTCAACCTTATTTAGGATAATTAAATAGCATTTGATTTGGTTTATTGTTCTTTTTATTTACATTTGTAACACCAGCTTCAGTAATGTTATAACTGTCATTTTCTGAGGAGATTAGAAGCTTAACAGCCTTCCCAGAATTACAGTTTTGTCATTGTGTGTGTATTAATTTGCTTGGTGCACAGATAAAATTGCCAGAAAGTATTTCTTTATATTGCATCCAAAATGGGCAATATATAACTTTTACCCATTATTCCTAGCTCTTCTTGAAATGTGATATATAGAATATCTCTTTCCTTTTCCACTTGCTATCCATTCCCAAACTGCTTTTTTCTTAAGTCTTTTTCTTGAATTTAAACCTCAATAATTTATTCGGCCATTCTTAATACATATTGAATTTCAGACTTTTCACCAGGTTGATCAGCATTCCTTGTAAACATCATAGTTTTGTTAAATACCTAATGTAGGCATTTTATTAGATACCTAATAAAGAATAATATTTTCTTCTTTTTCTCTTTGGTTTTCTTTTCTGTCCCAAATTCTTCCCTCTCTTTTTCATCCCTCTCTTGGCCAGTGAGAACGCAAGAAATACAATAACAGTTATGCATTTGAGGTAGCTAAAATACTTTTCTGCACTAGTCATATTCCAGGCAGGAAAAAGAGATACTTCAATCTATACTCAGTTCTCACTTTGAAGGTGAATTGTATTGTACATCATGAGTCCTTTGGAGTTTTGGTGGATCATTTTATTGATCATAATTACCAAGTCTTTCATAGTTGATTATTTTTGAAGTATTGCTGTTATTTTGTAGATTGGTCATGTCATATCGCATCAGTTCATATGTCAAACAGGTTTTTCTGAAACTATCCCCTCATCATTTACCATAGTTTTCTAATCTCTCTTCACTTTATGGTCATTTCTTGTTTCCACTTCTTTTCTACCACAAAAAGAGCTGCTTTAAATATTTTTGTACATATATGTCCTTTTCTTTTTTCTTTTTTTTTGATCTCCCTGGGCAGCATTTTGGTGCAAGGGATATACACAGTTTTATAGCCCTTTGGGCATGGTTCCAAATGATTTTCCAGAGTGGTTAGTCCAGTCCACAGCTCTACCCAAAATGCCTTAGAGAATCTATTTTCCCATATCTCCTCCAGCATTTGTCATTATCGTTTTCATTTTCTGTCATTTTAGCCAATCTGATGGAGATGAGGTGATAACCTCAGAATTGTTTTAATTTACTTTTTAAATTATTAATGGAGGTAACTAGATGCTCAGTATATAGAGTGATGGGCCTGGAGTCAGGATGATCTGAGTTTAAATCTGGCCTTGGGTATTTACTAACTAATGTGATCTTGGCCAAGTCATTTGATCTCTCTTTGCCATAATCCAATGGATAAGGGCATGGCAATCATTTCCAATATTCTGGCCAAGAAAATCCTATGGGCAGTATTGGCATGCTGTGGTGGTACTCAGGATTACAAAGAGCTGAATGCAACTGAACAACCACAAAATTATTAATTGTTTAGACCATTTTTTCATATAACTATTTCTGGCTTTGATTTTTTTTTTTTTTCTTCTGAAAATCACCTGTTCAATAATTTGACTATCCATTGGGAATGGCTCTTACTTTAATAAATTTGGCTCAGTTTTCTGTTTGAGAAATGAGGCCTTAATCAGAGAAATTTTCTGCAAATAAAATATAGTATTCTAAATGCACTATTCCAGATGTAATTTGGCCACTGCAGAATGTGGAATTCACATTTCTCCTTAGAAGTACTTGGAGAGATTTGTGATTTCATTTACCTGGATATTCTCTCCATCATAAGTCTTCCATGCTTCTCTAGCCTATGTGACTCTTGTCCAAATGTCCTCATTTGAAGGACTGCTAGGGTCCTTATTTTTTAAAGGAAATTATAAGAATACTAATACTTATTTAAGCTGTTTGTTAGTTAACCCTCACTATTTGACCAGTCCACTTTTTCCTTCTGTCGTACATCTCTGGAGAAGGAAGTATAGGGCACTAACCTGGAGTCACGGTTCAGGTCCTGCCTCTGATACTACCATTGTAATCCAGGCAGCTAGCTCACTAAGGCTATCTATCAGGTATGGATGGCTTGCTATTTGTGTTATTGAAAGGAATTGCCACAGCATGAGTTCCTACACATGACAAAAATCAATGTTTGGATTAAAAGACCATAATTTTTAAAAATTCTGTCTCTCAGGATACCATCCTTGATGTTACTTCTCCTGCATGCCTCTGTATTGGTGATCTGTTACAACCTATTTCTATTTCCTATGCACTTTTCCATTGTCTTTTGGATAACTCTTCACATTAATTTTTTTGGAGACAGATATTCCTCGACTCAGATGTTCAAATGACTGGATTCATATTGTTAAAAAGATAAATATTATACTTTCAGCATTTTATCACTTGTCTTTGGCAGCCTTTAACTGTAAGATGGTACTTTGTGCTTATGTTTTACTTCGTCCCTTAAGGATTTTCACATGAAGGTTTACCAAGTCAAGATTGTCCCTTGTCCTGAATAAATGAAAATTTTTATTTTATTTTTTTTGGAAACTGACTACATGATTTTATTTGTATTGTATTCTGTTTTAATTGGTTTCATGCCATTTTTCTAGTCTACCTAGATCTCTTTTCAGTTCATGTTGACATTAATCTAGTAGAGGTCTTGACAAATATACTTTGACACTTTAGGTGTGAAGTACATTCAATAAGTTATCCATAAAAACACTTTCAAATAATCAAATGGACTTTGATTTCTTCTTGTTTTCCCACTCCCTAGGAATTTGTTGGAGGGAGCAAGAAGCTTCTAGGCAATGCAGCAACCTGTCAATAGATTAAAATGTTCTCAACTTGGGATAGAATTCCTTCTTCCTTAAAAGTACAAAACACAGTAACAGGAGCAGTAATTGGTCAACTAAAAAGTTTAGAGGATGAGGGATAGTCAGAATTGGGGCATCTATTTTAAAAGGCATATTAGTTTTTTGATGGGAAAGGTAATTTTTTGAAGAGAGATAAAGATTTTAAGTAGACTTAAAGTGGGCAACAGTAGAATGAAAACATGATAAGAATTTATCCAAGCTCCCAGACACAACCTTTGTTCTAGTGAAATTTTCACTGGGGCTTAATGGCCCTATAATGGGTAGAATTATACTTCTCAATCTCTGTAAAAAGCAAGGATTATGTACAGCCAAAAACTTCTGGATACTTCCTCCTGTACCTGAAGAAGTTGGTCCCTTTATAATGCCTCAAATATTTAATAAGAATTTGGTTGCTCATTGTTTATTATTGAAGCTTATACCCGTAGTGTTCTTGTTTTACATCAAATAATTGTCAAAAATAATTAAGTGCCATGGCGATCTGGTACTCAAGATTTTTTTTAATCTATGTGCTAATCAGCATTCTTTGAGTATAGTTATAAGTTGTTAACTCCTCTTGCCAGTATTCCATCTTACCCACAATGATGTTATGAGATTTTGTCACAGACTTTGCTGCACCAAAAGTGAATAGTGTCGGTAGCATTGCCTTGATAGGTCAGGAGGTAGTTATCTGTGATTCCATCCATCAGCTTGGGGGAATTCAATCTAGCAGTGCCATTCACACCTACTGTCTGGTTTTTAGACCATAGATGATTGACCTAGAAGTCATCTTACCCAGCCCTCTTGATTTCCAGATTAAGAATTGCGTTCCACTATGCTCAAAAAGTTAAACTGTGCATATCCTTTGACCCAGCAGTGCTACTAGTGGGCTTATATCCCAAAGAGATCTTAAAGAAGGGAAAGGGACCCACATGTGCAAAAGTGTTTGTGGCGGCCCTCTTTGTAGTGGCCAGAAACTGGAAATTACGTGACTGCCCATCAATTGGAGAATGGCTGAATAAATTGTGGTATATGAATATTATGGAATATTATTGTTCTGAAAGAAATGACCAACAGGATGATTTCAGAAAGGCCTGGAGAGACTTACGTGAACTGATGCTGAGTGAAATGAGCAGGACCAGGAGATCATTATAGACTTCAACAACAATACTGTATGATGATCAACTCTGATGGATGTGGCCCTCTTCAACAATGAGATGAACCAAATCAGTTCCAATAGAGCAGTAATGAACTGAACCAGATACACCCAGCGGGAGAACTCTGGGAGATGACTATGAACCACTACATAGAATTCCCAATCCCTCTATTTTTGTCCTTCTGCGTTTTTTATTTCCTTCTCAGGCTAATTGTACACTATTTCAATGTCCGATTCTTTTTGTACAGCAAAACAACTGTTTGGACATGTATACATATATTGTATTTAATTTATAATTTAACATATTTAACATGTATTGTCAACCTGCCATCTGGGAAGGGGGAGGGGAAAAATTAGAACAAAAGGCTTGGCAGTTGTCAATGCTGTAAAATTACCCATGCATATATCTGGTAAATAAAAACTATAAAACAACAACAACAAAAAAGAATTGAGTCCCAGCTCTGTTAAAACTTGTTCAGGGTTATACTGGTAATAAGCATTATAGGCAGGATTTGAACCTATATTCTCGGATTTCAGGACTCATGCTCTTTCCACTATACCACCTGACATAAATCAATTAAGATTATTCAGTCAGTACCAAAAGCAGTACACTCTTTCTATCTTTAAGTCCTATGCTCAATCTGCAGTAGCAGTTTCTGGTTTTAGATTTTCCATTAATTGGCTTTGTAACCTCATGCCTCAGAACCTCAGTTTTCTTATCTTTACAGTTAAAAACCAGGTGTTTAAATTACATAGTCTTTAAGTTGTCTTCTAGTTCTAGTGCTGATACTGTAACTAAAGAAATAAGACTGAATTAATTTCTGTTTGAAGACTCCTACTTATCATCAGAATTAGTTAGACCTTGCATTTATCTGTATACATATATATGCACACAGGCATATGTAGGCATTTTCCTGTACATCATATTTTTCTACTTTGCTCATTTGACATTGATTCATAGAGATTTTTCCTTTACTATTTGCTTCATTTCCTGGTTCATTTTCTATTTTTCATGATACACAAATTCAAACCAGTCAGAAATGCTTACACAGACTGGTTTTGCCTCACTGCTTTAAGATGTTGTCTTGAGGAATGTGTGTGGGTGGGTGGGTGGGTGTGTGGGTGGGTGTGCATGTGCATGTGTGCTTGCAAAAAAAAAAAATTCAGGAGCACCAAAGAGAAATATACAAATTATGTCTGTAATTTCTATATTATAATATAAAGGAAAGAGCACTAGACTTGATGTCAGAAAAACCTGGTTTTTGTTTCCAGATCTTCTGCTTGCTATCTGTATATATTCAGTAAATCACTTAATTTTTCTGCTACTCGGTTTTTTCATCTATAAAATGGGGACTATAATACTTAAACTCCCAGGATTGTAGAATGTGCTGTGTGCTATGTAAATGGGGCATGTTTATTATGTTCCTCACAGGCAGAATTGGGTATGGATGGAAGGGAGGAGAGAAGTTTGAGGTAGGCACAGAGAGCCAGAGTAGTCCATTGCTTCCATGGGATGACACAGTCCTTGCCACACTCAACGTCAAACTGCCTGAGAACATAATCTCCAAGGGCAAAAGAGCTTTTTGTTAGCTGTTTCTTCTCCAGCCCTGCACTCTTGTCACTGGCTTCCTATCCAGGAAGATCAACTGATTAATATGGATTTATTAAGCATTTACTATATGCCAAGAACTGTTCTAAGCACTGGGTTACAAAGAGTAAAGAAAAGCAGTCCTTATTTTTAAGAAATGCTTGATCTTATGGAGAAGATGACATATATATACAATTAGTGAAAATATTTTTAGGGAAGCTTGGTGGCACAGTGGATAGAGCACTGACCTTGGAATCAGGAAGTCCTAAGTTCAAATTTGGTCTGAGATACTAGCTGTGTGACCCTGGGTAAATCACTTAACTCTTTACCTCAGTTTTCTCATCTGTAAAATGAGCTAGAGAAGGAAATGGCAAACTACTCCAGTATCTTTGCCCCAAAAGCCTCAAGTGGAGTCACAGAATCAGACACAATTGAACAACATTTTGTGTGTGACTGTGTGTGTATTGTATGTAATTGTAGATTGATTAAAGACGTATACACCCACACACATTTTGTGTGTGTATGTACATACTCTCTCCACTCTCACCTACATCTCTGTGACATCTCCTTGTTCCCTTTCCTGTTACTTACTCACAGCTGCCTGTCACCTGGGAAAACTCTACTCCCAGTACTAACCTTTAGGGACTTAACATACTTTAGGGATTATCTGCTTAAAGTCATTCTTCAGTGATGAATTTACTTCCACCATGTCAGACCCTCCCCTTCCCAATGATTCTGAAACCCTCCTTGTTATTGTTCGAAACATATTCTCCATCCTTCACTTATTCCTTCCTTATTCTTATCCCCTGCAGACCATGCCCCTCTCCTTACTAATGTGCACACTGAAGAAATTTTTACTGTGCTCTCTAAAATGACTGCTCCATAGGTCACCAGCTGGCTTTATCTTGAACCTTTTCCTTCCTTGCTTCCTCCATCTTCTATTCACTGAGACTTGGCTTCTTTCTGATGACACAGCTTCCTTGACTACCCTTTCTAGTATTGGAAATACTCATATCCTCCAATTCACTGGTGCTGGTAGGAAGTTAGAATCCTTCTTGCTACCCACTACAATTTCCAGGCACTCTTACTGCCATCACTCAGTAACCTTTTTTCCTTTGAGGGACATTCAATCAATATTTATCACCCACCTAAAAATTGGTAGTTGTTATCTGTGGATTTCCAGATCATCCCCTTCTTCCCTCAGTGAGTTCAGTGCCTGGCCCACAATTACTTTTACCTCTCCAATACCTGTCCTCATACTAGGGAACTTCAACATAAAAATAAGTCTTCAAATACCTTAACACCCTAATTTCTTATGACTTATTCTTCCACCTCACTACAACTATTCATGAAGATGATTATTCCTGTGATTTTGTTATGTTCCACAAATGTCCCACTTTCATGTTCATGAACTCTGAAATGCCTTGATTTGATCATAATCTGTTGTCATTCCACCTCTCTTTCTGAATGATAACTCCAAACTTAAGCCATCTGGACCTCCAATCCCTACAGCTCTTGAGTTTGATACTTGATAAATAAGCTCAGCTTTGTACTGCCTTTTCTCATGTCTCTTGGCTTTTTGTCGTATTGACGATCTTGCCTTGCCAAATCTCGGCTTTGAGAAACCTATAATACACCTTTGTTCTTTCTTGCAAACTTTTGAAAGCTGGAGAAAAATCATAAAATTATGATCATAATGCCTATTGGACAAGATTCACTACAAATTTTTGTTACATAATCCTCACTGGATCCTCACTGCAGCAAGGCAAACCTTTAAAACTTCCCTAATTATTTAGTATCCTACCTACCATAGTAATTTTTATAAATCTTTTTATCCTTTCTCAACCCTTCCATTGCTCTCTGTATTCCCACCCTCTTACCTGAGAACCTTGTTTCATATTTTACTGAAAAGATTAAGGCCATTTACTGCGCACTCCGTCTTCTCCCTTCCTTTTTATGTCATCTCTCTTAAGATATTTTTTGTCATTTTCTCCTTTATCACATGAAAATATTTCATTTCTCTTTACCAAAGCAACTTCTTATAGAAGGATATAAGAACAAATGATTCCTTCTATTCCATATATCATACCTATTGTCACTAATCTTCAGGCTTTCCCTGTCTACTCACTATTTCACTGTTAACTATAAACATGCCCATATTTCCCCTATCCTTTTTCTATTAGCTATTGTCTCACGTCTCTCTTCCTTTTGTTGCTAAATTCCTTGAGAAGTCTGTAGGTAATTGCTGCCTTTACTACTTTCTAATCATCTGCGCTTCTTGGCTTATACATTAAGACTCAGCTAAAGTTCCTTCTGCATGAAGACTTTCCCTCCTTAGTTCTTCTCTGTGAAAATCTTTAATATATCCACTTTATAGTTTGTCTGTACATAATTGTTTGAATGTTGTCTCTCCTGTTAAACCACAGCTTCTTAAGAAACGAGGACTGTTTTTATTTTTTCCAGCTTAGCACAAATCTGCGACTTAATGCTTACTATGACTAATTATGGACAGGATAACCAAAGAGGATGGGGATTCTTTACCTATTTACTTTTCTAATGAATCAGGTTTAGAACCATCTTTCTTTTTCATCCCCATTGAGACCCTGACACTAATTCAGAATTCTTGACTCCCTGATCTTTTCTTCCCATTTGTCAGTCCAACTTATCCCATTATGATACAAAACTTTAAAAATATTATGATTACTTTATTACTTATATAAAACTAATAATTTGGGACAAGGCTTTATTGTTTCCTAGCCCAGTTTTGTATATCAGACAATGAAAGTATTAGAACTTAACTAATCTCTTTTATTCATAATTTACCACTCTGGAATAGTTAATATTCCTATTAAATGTAATAATCATGGCACAAGACCTTTAAAAATTCAGTTTACTTGTGGGAAGACAAGTATAAATAGATGCATAATTCCTTTCTTGGTAGGATTTTAACTGAGGCAGCATTCACCTCAGTTATATAAAGTGGAAATATAAAATTATACAAAATTATGTCTATTATTTATATATAAATATATAAATTATACACACACACACACACACACACACACACACACACACACACATATATATATATATATATATATATATAAAGTTATACCAAATAGAAAAGTCAAGGCATTAAGCAGTTCTGGTATGCTAGAACATTTTTCTTAGTGTGCAGGTATTCAGTATAAAGTCAGACAATTTTGCAGCATTATTTTCTTTTATTCATTAAACTTTTATTGGACAGTACTCATGATCAACATTACAAACAATTATTGAATACCTTCTTAAGTTAAGAAAAATATAAGTAGGTACTGCTTTAAAAAAGTAACTAAGCAATTTCTGTATTGGAATTTCTAATGGCAGCATGTTTGCTATTTATTGATCAATATGAACATTTCATTGGTTTTTAATTTTGTAACTTTTATGTTAAAAGATAAGGTTTATTATATGTTGTTTAAGAATTAAGGGTTACTTGTTTAGCTTCTTGCTTATTTGTAGGTGTGGAATTTTTACTGGCATATATTGATAATGGAGGACAATGAAGTGATAAAGGGAGCAGAGTGAATTTCATTGAGCATTGAGCATTTCTAGGGGGAATTTTTGGAAAATACCAGATTCTTCCAAGTGGAAACAGAATTTGGGAGAACATTGTAGATTGTATTAGTAGCATGAATGTGGAATCAGGAAGACTTGGGTTTTAAATCTCAGATTTTTACTAGTTGCTTGACCATGTGCAAGATACAACTTCTCTTGAATCTCACTGTCCACATTTATAAAATGGGCATTATATTACTTATCTCTATAGTCTTTTGAGAGGCTCAATGAGATAACACTTAACTTACCTAAAAACCTTAATTCATTATGTAGTTTTTCTTGTGGTTATGGTTATTGTTATTATTATTTATGCTCAACTGCTAGAAGAATTAATTTCACAATGGGCATATTTAATAATAAAGTATAGTTTACCAGATACCATCCAAATTGATTTTCAGTGTCTTTAAAAATTCTATGTGCTATTTCTAATGTGTTGAAATACTTTTCCATTAACATTTTTGATTTGTGCTTCATTTAGAAAGATGGAAGAAAATATTTATTCATATACTTAATTTAAATTTTGACATTCCTTCTCCCTCTATATACTTTATCTGTTAAAAAAATCTTTTTTTCATATTCCTAGCATCATTTTGCATTAGATCTATTTCTTGCATGTAATAAATTGCAGAGGATTTACACTTAGTGGGAGGAAAGTGTTTTGTTTCCTAGTTCTTCCCAAGTCAGATTTTCACAGTGTAGTTTGATTACATTGTGACTTGCTATAATATCAGCCATATCTGTATGGCTTTGTAAAGCAAATTCAAAAACATTTTTATAAATAAAATATGCAAAAACAAAGACAAAAACATTTGATCATCAAATGTAGTTGCTTTTCATGTCTGACTTTGTGAATAATCTGTTTATTCCGCTTATTAATGCAAATGTTTAAGAGCTAACAATTCTTCTTGTACAAATTATGGAAAATATGCTGAAATCTGTTTTTTTTTGCTTTTTGTTTGTTTTTTTTTTTTTTTTAAGTAATTAAGACATTTTCATAGAATTATAGAATGTTGGACCTTTTAAATCATCTGATAAATAAGGAAACAGTTTATACCTATGGTCCTTTAAGTTCAAGAGCTATGTATGATCCTGTGAAACTAAGTAATTTATATAATTAGTTAGAAATGTACTATACCACATTTTTAGGCTTACATATATTAAGAATCTACTGTCATTTTTTCTTCATCACAGTAAAATTTGATTGTATTAAATTAATTTAAAGTACTTAAATTGAATATGAGACTTAATGCATATTTCTCTTTTTTTCTTCAAAGTTTCATGGTTTTATCCAAAAGAAAACATTCTCATCGTTATCTTCCCGATTTTGGCTATACTGCTTTCCTGGGGTCAATTCGGTATTGTGAGTAAGTACCAAAATAAGTCAATTCCTTTCCTTATTTATGTACATTTTAGTAGTAAACTTGCTTTGTTCTTTGGATACTGTGGTAGAGAAATATTCAATGAAACCATTTTGCTAATGATATGCGGTTCTGAAACAGCGCCAGTGTGATAAAATAAAATAAAAATATTTTGCAGTTGTTTGTGCTTTACTTAATCTTTTGAATAGGCTCACTCACTCACTTCCTTTCCTACCACATTTTCAGGTTCCAAAAGTATTTTCCTCTACCTTTTTAAATCTAAAGAGACAGCACCATGTGTATTAATGGTTTTGGATCACAATAGTATTGAGTCTAATGAGTTGTTTACCCATAATTAAACTTCCCAATATAACAAGTGAATCCTGAGAAAATACAGTATTAGGAATTTTTACTGCTAAGAAGCACTGTACTATACTGAATAGAATGTTTATTTGGAGGCAGGAAAGGCCTGAGTTCAAATTCCAATTCTGACACTTGCAAGGTATGTAATGAGAAAGTCATTTAATCTATGTGAGCATCAGGCTACACTCTTAACGCTCAAGACTATAAGTGAGGTTTGGTATGTATTAGTGTAAGCCATTTTCCCTAACAGAACTTCTCTATACTGATCAAATCAAAGGTCATTGAAAATGCTAATCATTTAATCCTTAATCATTTGATTGTTTAGTCAGGGGATGGTTCATACTGAATACTAACCTTCTGCTTCACATTTAGCACTGACTATTAGTAATCATTTTTACTGAAGGTATATTAGATATTCTCCATGTTAGCTTCTGTTTTTTTGTTTTGTTTTGCTTTGTTTATCTCTGTAACACCTAGCCATGCTGCTTTGTGCTTAGTGAAGTCTTAGTAAATATTTGTTGAATTTGTTAGGATTAGGGAAAATTTCTTTGTGTTTACACAATTATTTTTTAAAATAATTCTATTAATTGAGTTTTTACATATTAATGATAGAAATGAGAATTTCCAAAGTTGTAGTTGTAACAAATCTTTTATCTGGAAGTATTGGTAGGATCAATTTTAAAAAATATGTGCTATATATATTTGTACATATTGGATATTAAGTTGCTACTTATTGAGATGAATAAAGATTTCAGATTTTTGGTATTTTTGCCTCCTTCAGATATGTGAAATGATTCTTCAGTGCCCTCACACTTATATTATCTCTGGCACTTATCTCTTCTGTGTACAGCTGTTCTAATCCAACCAACTGCTTTTCCCTGAAGGGGGAAAAAAAAAATTAGGCAGCTCTATCTTCTTTCTAAAATTGGTTATTATCCTGTTTTTCCAAAATAGTTATCTTTTCCATTCTCTGACCTTCCTGTTTTTCCCAATATGACTTTTTAAAAAATCATTTTTTGTTATCTTTAGTTTTTTTTCACTAGACTCTCTGCTCATGGTAAACATCCTGACACTATTCTTGCCAAGCTTTCTGCATTGTTTCTCAGTGACCTGCTCGTAGTTCCATTCCTTGTTCATGTATTTTTCATAATTTGGTTAGTGAGTTCTTTATTTCTTGTCATCATAATTCTTTCTCTTTCCATCTTCAAAATTTCATAATTTAGAGGTATCCATCTTATTGGCTGACTTCTCCTATGCAAATTATCCATCAGAATTTACCTATCTTTTCAATTGAATCTTTTGAATCCCCTCTCTCCCAAAGTCAAGTATGCATATCAGATTGTAGTGTTTTTCATCTCCTGTATTCCAAAGTGCAAGGTGAAGTAGCCACTTCCCTTCAGGTCAGAATCATTTTCACATCTTCAGCCAGATTCTACCAGTTGGTGAGAATCAGTTCCAAAATCTAATTTCCCCTTGTTGGTTCTTATGTATTTTGAAAAATTAAATTATTATTAGGGCAACTCAGATTACCAAGTGCTCTGTTTTTTGGAAAAGATAGAACTCAAGCATTTGTCTTCCCTTGGAGCATTTTATAAAATTGTCTTTGACTATATGCAGTTCATTGGGTTTTTTGTTTGTTTGGTTTTGTTTTTAATTAATGATGTGGATAAAACAACAGATTATAAATCTGTCAGCTTTACAGATGACACAGAGCTGGGATGGAAAACTAGTACAGGATTATAGCATCCAAAAGGATATTGACAGGCTGAATCTAATAAGATGACATTCTTAATGGACAGTTTAACTTTTGTGGTCCAAAAAAAAAAAATCAACTTTATAAGTACAAGATGGAAGAAACATGCTTAGGCAGCAGGTTATTTGGAAAAGATCTGGGATTTTTAGTCGACTTTCAACTCTGTGTAAATCAGCAATGAGATTTGGCAGCTAAAATGGCTAATGCAATTTTAAGCTGTATTAAGAGGGGATATAAAGTATCAAGTTTAGTTTTGGCTGCCATTAATTTAGGGAGAATTTTGGCATGTTGGAGAGTACCCAGAAGAGAGTAATTGGGATATTAGGGAGGCTTTGAGTCTATATCCCATAAGGATCATTTGAAAGAATTGGGGATCTGAAGAAGAGAAGAAATACCCAGCAGGTTCGTATACTCCCTCTGATGCTTATTGTCTATGATTGAATTTTGACTTCACCTCTTTAGGCCTCTGAGGTCCCTTTCGGCTCTAAATCATTTGGCAGAGTGGATAGAGGGCTGGAGTAAAAAAGAACTGAGTTCATATCTTACTTGTTCAGGTCATGTGTGACCCTGGGCAATTCACAGTTATACTATCTAAAATGCTACATAAATTCCATATGATTCAATGATAACCCTTCAAGTATTTGAAGGATTGTCAAATGGGAGAGTGATTAGATTTATTTTCCTTGATTCCAGAGGTCAAAATCAGGAACCATGAACTAGAAGATACAAAAGGGCCAAACATCCTTAGATTTTAGTGATAATTTTGAGGTCAATATGCGTCCTTGTATTGCAGCACTTTCTACTTAGTCTTGTTTATATTCCATACTTGGTGCATTTGTTTATAGCTGTCTGAGGCCATGGATTTTTTGTTTGTTTTTCTTGTTTCCTTGGATTTTGTATTCTGTTACTTCTAAGTGTCTTACTGATATTCTTCCTTTGTAGTTCTCTATGCTAATTAGTTTGGTATATATCTCTATCTGGACATCCCTAAAGGTAGTTTTCTTTTCCTTCTTTGCAATTTAAATCCCCTTTCAACAAGTCAAGAAATATTATTTCTATGTGCACTTATACTTTTACACATCTTAATTAGTCTGCTATACTCCAAATCTATTAGGGATAATGGCTCTAAAAATGGAACTTTTAGGGTTTGGACATAGAAGTCTAACAAAGGAGAACTAAACAAAAGAAACACAGTTTTTCCTGATGATGAGTTAATGGGAATTTCTGATTTCTATGAGCACTATTTGAAAATGATTCTTTATAATAAAAATAGAATCTTGAACAATAATCAAAAAAGTTTAAGGTATACAATTATCCTTAGAAAGGGGATGGCCCTAGATTACTTCTTGCAGTCCCAATTGTTGTACCTAAACAAAAGACTACAAAATCCACAGCTCCTGGGTGAGAAAAAAAAATTAGAGAATGTGACTGTAACATCTAACTTCCACTCCTTGGCTCAACTCTAGGAGCTATTGTAGAAAGGAAGGTCAGACTTACCTACTTTTTCATGGTAATATGGAAGAGAAAAGAAAGAAATTGTCATTGTAGTACTTGCAGATCATTCTCTTGTTGGCTAACAGAGAGGAATAAGAAGAAATAAAAACTGTGCATACTATTTGATCCAGCACTCTCACTACTGGGTCTGTGTCCCAAAGAGATTATAAAAGAGGGAAAAGGACCCACATGTGTAAAAATTTTGTGGTGGCAAGGAACTGGAAATTGGATGCACATCAGTTGGAGAACTAAATAACTTATAGTATATGAATGTAAAGAAATATTATTCATTCTAAAAGAAATGATGAGCAGCCTGATTTCAGAAAACACTGGAAAGACATTAATTGCTGCTCAATGGAGAATATTGTACACAGCAACAAGAAGATTATGTGGTGATCAATTGGTGAATATGGTTCTTTACTACAGTGAGGTTATTCAAGGCAATTCCAATAGACTTATGATGAAAAGAGCCTTCTGCATTCAGGGAGAGAGCTATAGAGACTGAATGTGGATTGAAGCATTGTATTTTCACCTTTTGTTTGTTTATTTATTTGAAGTCCCTGTCAGAAAATAAAAATAAAACATTTCCCTCATGTTTTATCACCAAATTAAACTCCTCCTTCTCATCTTCTTAGACCTTCTATACATTTATTAGTCATGGAAAGGACCTTAAAGATCATCTAGTAATCTAAATATGTTTTTTTCCTTGAACCCACCTTACATTTTTTCCATTACTAAATTATTCTAAACTTCTTATTTTTTATAGCATGCACTACAGTTCAAAATTAAATTCTGAGCCTATTAAATATTTTGAATAAATCATGTATATATTGCTGTGGCTGCATAGTTCAGTTGTTTAAAGAACTATGTTAGGCCAAGGGCATAGGCTTGATCCCCTAGCTCACCACTTAGATTTTATTCATCCCACAGTTTAGATCCTAGATTTTACCAGTTGCCTCCCCAACACTTAACAGTTGCAAGGAGGTGAGAGAGTATGGCTGGAGTAATGCAAATCTATCACAACAACCAAAAGAGTACTCTAGGGGCATGCCCTACTGATAATCTATCAAGAATACCATCTCCACATTGTCATTATTATAATTACTATTGTCAGTCTATTTTCTAACCTCAGATTTGACCTATTTTTTCTCTTTAGCTAGATCATTGCTTTCAATTATCCAGTCATAAAACCATAAAATTGTACAGTTAGGAAAGGCTTTAGAGAGAGGTCACTCAGTCTGACCTCCTCATGTAAGAGTTTAGGAAGCTGAGGACTAGGGAAATGGAAAATGACTTATTCAAGGACATTCAAAATGGTAGTGACAGTGAAGACATTATAGAGAATATAGCAGAAAGTTGTAGATGGGAAGCAGCATAGTACTAGGAGAAAAAAATAACAGTGACTAAATCCCATTTCTCATACTACCTGTGTGAGGTGGGAGAAATTAATTAATCTTTCTGGGCTCTGTATACTCATCTGTAAAATTAAGGAGTTAAATTAGATGGCCAATGAAGTCTTTTCCAACTCCAGATCTATGATCCTATGATTGTGAGTTCAGGTGTTGACAGTTTTGAATGAGCAGTTAGTGATTAAGACATTCAGAAAGAAGTTCACAAGACCTTGTTTGAGACAATAGTAGTTTATTCTCTCACTTCTTTTCCCCAGATCTTTTCAATGGATCTCTTTCATCTTCCTAAATTCGAATAAAATCATCATTCTTTTTTCTACGAATCAGTCTTTATATCTCCTTATCTTTCTCCTCAGTGGCAGAGATATTAAATGTCTTTTGGTGCTTCTCTTTCATGATTCAGGGATTGTATAGAGTTAAATTTAAGCTTGACAATAGGGAAAACTCATTAATGCTTAAAGCTGTACCCAAGTGGAGTGGTCTGCTTTGAGTAGAAGTGAATTCTTCCTCTTTGGATATCTTATAGCAGAAGCTTATTAAATATGTTCTAACAATAAAGATTCATGTCTTGTATAGATTAGAGTAGAAGTCCGTTGAGGTCCCTTCCAACTCTCAAATTATATGATTCTGGAAATGTTATTTGTGGAAGGGCTTTCTAGACCACTTTCTTTTAGTGAAGAAATCACGAAAGTGTTTGCTTCCTCTTAGTAATTAACTTTAGTGACAAAAGGGTGAAGTCCATAATTTGCTCATTTCATTCCTGTGCAGACAGCTGCTAGATTTAATAGCTAACATTTATATACCTCTTTTAAGGTATACAAAGTTCTTGGAATATGTTAACTCATTTGATCCTCTCCACAACCTTGTGAAGTAAATGTTGTTATTTTCTCCAATTTACAGATCAAGAAATAGGTTGAGAGAGGTAATTTACCCAAGTTCACTTAGCATTAAATGTCTGAGACAGAATTAGAGATCAGTTCAACAAAGCAGCTAGGTGGTACACTGGATAGAGTATTAGACTGGAGTAAGGAAGACCTGAGTTCAACTCATCCTCTCACTTGGACAGACCATTTGGGAATAATGGGAAAATAATAATACTTTCTTCCCAAGGATTGTTGAGATAAAGTAGCCATATTTCATTTATATTTTAGTTATATAAATGAAATAGCATTTTATTTACATTTATTTTATTTACATTTATTTCATTACAATACAGTACAGATCTGACCATGTTACCGACTCCCTACTCAGTAAACTGAGTGGCTTTCTGTTAACTCTAGAATCAAATCTAAAACAGTGTTTGATCTTCAAAGACATTTACAACCATGATTCTTCTTTATTTCTTACAATTGACTCTTTTCCATGCTCTCTAAACATCCATTAACAACAATCTACTTGTTCTTCCTTTCAAACTACACTCCATTTTTCAGCTCAGTTGCCTTCTCCTCTTTGTCCTAAATCTTTAGAAAACTCTTCCCCCTCCTCTTTGCCTCTTAGCTTCTGAAAGACTCCCAATCTCTTTCCTTCCTCTTCATCTGTCCCTCCTCCCACCAGTGCCTTCCTTGTTGTGATTACCTTCCATCTGCTCAATATATATTTTATATGTGCATAATTATTTGCATATTATCTTTTCCACCAGAATGTCAGGACTTTTTCCAGTGTGGCAGGGAAAGTGTTTTTGCCTTTCTTACTGTCAGTACTGCCAGTACTAAGCGTAGTGACTAGCTTAAATTTGCTTAACAAATGCATTGTTGACTGTTGTTTTGTTTTGTTTGTCTTCTCAAAACAATGGTGGAACAATTTAAAATTAAAAGCTTATTTTAAAAAAATTACAGCTTTTATTTTCTACAATGATTTACTTTAATACAGTGATTTTTCTTCACTTTCTGAAGTCTTATAAAAGCAGCAGGTTTTATAAATTAAGAAGTAGATTCTGCTACCAAGCAACTAGAATGTAGTACCAACAAATTAAATAATGTTCTTTGTGCCAGCCTAGTACAGTAAGGTCTAAGTCTTGCTTGGGTCCAAAATGTTTGGAGGTAGCTTACATTGTTACAGTTGCCCCCTTTAACTTATAGAGCACTTTTTAATCAGTTAGATTGATTTATCTAACATAAAAGGTCACAGATAAAAGGGCCCTAGAGGTTTTACTGTGTATCAAAACCACAGTTGTTTTTTTTTTTTTTTTTTTTTCCCACCTTCTATACTGCAGGAATTTATGAATAGGCTAGTTAACAGGACACCATATAATATTTAAAAAGGAAAGCAATACTTTGCAAGGTTGACTAAGGAAATTTTTGTCAGGTGAACTGAGAAAAAAAATTGAACTTGCTTTTCAAAGATAGTGATTTTCAGAGAATCAGGAAGATCATGCTAAAGCATGTTAGAGATTTTTATTTAATGAGCAAAAATATAATAATTAAATCTTAGAAGCAAAGATTTTGTGATAGAAACTTAGTTATAGCTATAACAATTATCTAACATGTTGGATGGTATTATATGGAAAATTAGATTATGGATTTTATTTTTAGAAATAACTTTGGGGTTAAAGCACTGGGCTGGAATCAGGAAAACCTGATTTCTAATCCAGCCTTAGAAACTTGTAGCTGTGTAACCTGCCAAGTCACTTAACCTCTATATTTCATTTATCCTCTATGTTTCTGGATCTTCATCTATAAAATGGGGATAAGAGTAGCACCTACTTTTATGGGGCTGTTGGGAAAATCAAACAAGTTAATATTTTTAAAGTATTTATGATCATGTTTGGCACATAATAAATATCCCTCCCCCATATTTTGTAAATCTAGGGAATTTGAATTTCAAATAAATTTTTTAAAAAATTAATACTTTAACAATGGCCAATTATGCTTGAAATAGTCTTATAGAAATACATGGTATAGTTCCCTTGTATACAGAGAAGATGCTATTTTCTTTGCTTTTGGGTCCCTTCCACTTAGTTCCCCTCCCAGATGAAATTGGCAGTTCTAAGAGAGCAGGAGTTGTGAGATTTCTTCTTGTGGTATCTTCCCTGGCAAAAAAAAAAAAAATTGAGGAGTAATCACACAAGTTCCAAGGGAGTGTGGGCAGAGAAGCAAGGAGAAAGACTATGAAAATTTTCCACATTCAATTCAAAAATCATGTGTTAAATGCATTCTTTATGCCAGATACCACTAGGTACTGGGAATATGAAGATGAAAAACAATAGTTCCTTCTTTCAGTAAGTTTATTATTGACTGGGAAGGGTACAGTATGTACATGTACAATTGTGTTCCAAGACCTATGATAGAGGCAAAGATAAAATCCAAAGTGCTATAGAATATTTTGCACAAAGAAAGAACACTTTATCTTGATTCTAATGCCTTTCCTCTGTTATTTCCTATTTATCCTGCATATGTTTTGTATACATTTATTTATGTGCTATTTCCCCCATTAAATTGTAAGCTCCTAGACATTAAATTTCTCCTCTTTTTGTATGCCTAGCATTTCATATGTTGCCTAACCCAGAATAGATGCTTACAGATGTTTATTGATTGATTTAGATTCTTTCTGGTCTTAAAATAGCTTTCAAAATGTCATCTGAACCCTTTTAAAATTTCCATGATTTCTAAGACATAGGACATAGGGACCAGACTTGTGATTTAATTAGTGTAGGGAATTCCTGATGACCAAATTCCTTCTTTTTAAAACTTTTTTCTCATCTTAAGAGAGTTGCCCAAAGGACTGAGAGGTTAAGGGCATTTGCCCAGTGTTCTCTCCCCTCTTTTTGTGTCAGAAGAGATAGTTACCAGGATCTTTGTGCTTCCAAGTCCAGCCATTTGCTATGCTAGATAGCATCTTTAAAACACGGAGAGGTGATTGTTTTAGGTGGCTAATTTATGACTTTCCCCCCAAAGTTCCTTCAAGCTTATTTTCCCCCATGTTTTTTGATATCTTTTCCCATAGTAATCATATTATAGCATAAATATAAAAATGTTTTAACATTAATTATCTATCAATTACTGGCATGTAGATTATCCACTTATGAAAAATGCACAGAAAATTCTTACTCCTTTCATCTAACATCCAGCAAGCTGTTAGACTATCTCCTTATTTCTGTCTTATAACATGTGCTGGATATCCTATGCAAAACAAGTTTTGAAGTGTATATGTGTGGGGAAGAGTATGTAATGATTTGGACCTACTTTGATTTCAACAGTTCAGGAACTTCTCACTGTGGGAATTCCCTCTCTCTGATGGAGGAGAGTGGCACGTTTTCTGCATACGGAGTCCAAGAGTTGCTTGGAGACACTAAGAGATTAAATGACTTGCTGTGGTCATATAGCCAATATTTGACTTTTCAAAGAATAGGTTGTTTTTTGTTTTGTTTTTTAATTTTTTTTTTGTTTGTTTGATCATTTCTATAGTCTTTGTTTTCTAACTTATCTCTATATTTAATCTTAAGTCACTTCTTTGGTGTTTATTTTGGGTTTGTTGTGGTTCTAATTTTGGAAAGTACATTTATTCTGTTCAATAATCCTCTCCTTTTCTGTGTGTTAATGTATATTCTTAGAGTTATAATTTATGCACTGAGGACTTCTTTAGCTTTATTCTGGAAATTTTGGTATGTTTCATCATTATTGTTTTCTTTCTCATAATTATTAATTATTCTTATGATAGATTCTTTGACTTAATCATTTAAGGTCTCATTATTAAGTCTCCATTTGGATCTCTACCTCTTGGTTACATTTCTTGAACTGATTACTATTTTTATTGCGTTGTGTTCTATAAATAATGTGTTTTACTACTTCTGCCTTTCTAAGTTTATTTGCAATTTTTTTGTCTTGATACATGCTTCAGATTCACTTGTGTTTTTATAATTCGTTAGCTATTTCATATCTTGTTTCTTCAGGAGTTTGTTCATATCTATATTTCCCTTTTGTTTATATTTTAGATTTGTGCAGATCTAGAGAAGGGTAATAGTCTCCTAGTATTTTGCTGATTTTTTTTTTTTTTTTTTGGTGTTTCAGTTAATTTTTCTTTTATGACTTTTTAGGTAGCATTTGGAACATAAGAGTTTAATACTGATATTGGTTGTCTAGCATTCCTTTCAGTTTAATCTAATTCATCATTTTAAAATAATATTAACTTTTGATTTTGCTTTGTGTGATAGCATGATTGCAACTTTTGTTTTTTGGAATTTGCTTGGTGCATAGTAAATTTTATTCTAGCCTCTGTTCTGTGAATATTTTTGCATTTTCAGGGTGCTTGTAAGCAATGAATTGTGGAATTATATTTTCTTATCCAATTTGTCATGTTTACTTTATTTAGTTATTTAATCCATTCTCATTTAAAGTTATGTTAGATTCATATTACTTTTTTTCTGAATTAGAATTTTTAAAAATATATATATTCTACCTGTTTTTAGATAACACTTTCTCCTTTTAGCTATTTTTGCTTAATCTACCTGCCATGATCTTCCATTAGGTTCTATTCTGTTATCCTCAAAACCTGCTTCCTTTCATTTGGCACTCCTTTCCCTAGTTTTATAATTCTATTCATATTTATTCATTTTTCTTTCTTCCTTCTATCCATTTTTCTTTTTTCTCTTTTTATTTTATTTTTTGGTTTTTGTTTTGTTTTGTTTCATTTTTGGTATGGGGCCCAAGGCAATTGAGATTAAGTGACTTGCCCAGAGTCATATAGTTAGGTGTAGTTAAGTGTCTAAGGTCACATTTGAACTCAGGTCTTCATCTAATTTTTCTCTCTTCTCTTTTTTTTGGGGGAAAAAAACAGTTAAATATTTAAATAAAATCTACTCTATCCTTTTTTCCCCTTCAACTTCTTTTGTTGTTTTAGGATTTTTTAAAAATTCTGTACCCTTTTCAAAAAAATAATTTTATTTTGTCTTCCTCTTCATTAATTCTTTTCTCTTTCTGTTCTTCACTTTTATTTTTTGATTCATAGTCTTAATATTTATTTGTTCTCAGCTTATTAATTACATATTTTGAGTTCCCTTCTCAATAGTTTCTGTGTTATTGCCTAGTAAATGTTTCCCCTTTACCTAGTTTTTTCAATTGTATGCCTCATTCTTAGAAATATCAATTCCTGTGGGAAACTGAGAGGAAAGTGGAAGTATTACCTCATGGTCAAAATTTGCATTTCTCTGTATCCTTGATCATTTAGTTGATTTCCATCCCTTTCTCTCTGATTGGTGATTTTCTTTCCCATGATATGTAAGTCCATATTATCTTAATCTTCATGATTCAGGTTTTCCCCAACATCTCTGATGTGATTCCCTTTTTCTTGATGTAGGGTGTTGTCCATGGAGACATAATATTCCCTCAGAGGTTGTAGTCTCTAAGCACCAAATTCTTTCAGATTATAAGTATTTTAAGGTCTCTGGATTCTATTATATAACATCTCTTTGCCCATTACTCCAGCCACATTCCATGGGAAAGCTCATCATTAGGGAGTTCCTTTCCATCTCTAAATTCAGATTTCTTCCATTTGATACCCCATCCATAACTCCTCTTCACAGGGATTCTTTTCTTTTAATTGCTTTTTATTGACTCAATTAGTTACCATTTTCTTCCATCTCCCACCTTTATTCTTTCCTTTTATGCAGTGCCCATTCTGTAGTTTACTTTGAGATGGCTCTGGAGGAATTAAGACTGGTGGACTTTGCACAACCCTGCCTCACTTCAATTAACTTGCAAATCAAGACATCACCTTCCTAATATCTTTGATCCTCTTTGTGAACAAAGAAATAACAACAACTACTACTACTTCCTATTACTTCCATCAGAACAAAACAAAAAACTGATTATCTGCAGGGAGGAGAATGTGGATGCACATGTGCTATATATATGTATGTAAATGTATGTATACAGAAATTTAATCCATAGGCCTCATTCTCTGTCAATATGGCTCCTATTTAATGTTCTGGTTCTGCTTTCTTCACTCAGCATCAGTTCATATCAAGTTTTTCCAGGTTTTTTTTTTTTTTTAATCTGCCTGTTCATCATTTCTTATAGAACCATTATATTCATATATTATAACATGTTCAGCCATTCCCCAATTCATGGGTATCCTCTCAATTTCTAATTCTTTGCCACTGATCCACTACTCTATTTCTTAGTTTTGAGAAAGCTGCTTTATAATATAACTTTTAGATCTGGTATTATTAGGCCACCTTACTTTGCATTTTTTTTTTCATTAATCTTGATATCCCTGACCTTTTGTTCTTCCAGATGAACTTTTATTTTTTCTAGCTCTTTAAAATCCTTTTTGGTAGTTTGATTAGTATAGTAAGTAAATTAATTTAGGTAGAATTTTAATTTTTTTATATGAGTTCAGCCTACCATGAGCAATTGATATTTTCCCAGATATTTAGATTTGACTTTGTGTCAAAAGCATTTTGTAATTGTGTTTATATAATTCCTGGGTTTTTCTTGACAGGCAAAGTGCCAAATATTTTATTGTCCACAATTATTTTATGCATGACTTTTCTTTTTGTCTCTTGCTATTGGGCTTTGTTAAAAATATACAGAAATGGGTTTATTTTGTATCCTGCAACATCACTAATTAGTCATTAATTATTAATTATAATATAATATTATTATGCATTCTAATTATAAATTGTAAACTTTAATAATTTGAAATAGTTTTTAGTTGATTCTCTAGGATTTTCTAAATTTTCCATTAAATCATTTGCAAAGAGTCATAGTTTTGTTTCCTCATTGCCTATTTTAGTTCCTTCAATTTCTTTTTCATCTCTTATTGTTAATGCTAACATATCTAGTACTATATTGAACAATACTGGTGATAATAGGCAACCTTTTTTCATTCCTTAGAAAACTTCTATCTTATCTCCATTGCAAATAATGCTTCCTGCTGGTTTTATTTATGTTTGTCATGTATAAGAAAAATCAGATCAAAAGCAGACAGAAAAAGCAAATCACAAACAAAAAAGGTGAAAATACTATGCTTTGATTCACATTTAGTCTCCCTAGTTCTCTCTCTGGATGTGGATGACTTTTTGCATCCTGAGTCTATTGGAATTGTCTTGAATCACTGAATTGCTGTGAAGAGCCAAGATCATCAAAGTTGATTGTCACATAATCTTGCTGTTATTGTGTACAGTGTTCTTTGGATTCTGTTCACTTCACTCAGCATCAGTTCATGTAAGTCTTTTCAGTCTTTTCTGAATTCAGCCTGCTCATCATTTCTTACAAAACAATGATATTTCACTACATTCACATATCATACTTCTTCAGCCATTCTCCAACTGATGGACATCCACTCAGTTTTCCAATTCCTTGCCACTACAGAAAAGCTGCTACAAATATTTTTGTGTATGTGGGTCTCTTCCCCACATATCCCCAGTTTTAATTGCTAAATGAAAGGGTATACACAGTTTTATAGCCAAATGGGCATAGTTCTAAATTGTTCTTCAGAATGGTTGGATCAATTCATAACTCCACCAACAATGCATTTATGTCCCAGTTTTCCCACATCCCCTCCAATGTTTGTTATTATCTTTATCTGTCATCTTTTTTTGATGGTTTTAGGTAGATGCTGCTTATCATTTTAAGGAAAACTATTTATTCCTGTGCTCACTAATATTTTTAATATGAACCAGTACTATATTTTATCAAAAGCTTTTTCTGTATCTGTTGAGATGATCATATAGTTTCTGTTAGTTTTGTTATTTAATATATTGTTGATAGTTTTACTAATATTGAATGAACCTTGCATTCCTAATATAAGTACTACGTGGTCATAGTGTATCACCTTCATGATATATTATAATCTCTTTACAAATATTTTATTTAAAACTTTTGCATCAATATTCATGAAATTAGTCTATAATTTTATTTGTCTGTTTTTGGCTCTTCCTGGTTTAGTTATAAGCAACATATTTGTGTCATAAAAAGAAGCTGATAGGACTTCAGCTATTTTTAAAATAATTTATTTAGTATTAGAATTGTTTTTTTCTTTGACCTTTTGGTAGACTTTACTTGTCAAAACATGTGGCCTTGGAGACTTTTTCTTAGGCAGTTCATTGATGGCATGTTCAAATCCTTTTTTTTAAATAGGATTACTTAAATATTTTATTTCCTCTTCTGTTAATCTGGAAAATCTATATTTTTATAAGTATTTATCCATTTCACTTAGCTTTTCAGATTTATTGGCATACAGTTGGGAAAAAATAGCTCCTAATTCTTGCTTTAATTTCCTCTTCATTAGTGGTGAATTTACCCTTTTTGTTCTTGATACTGGTAATTTGTTTTTCTTCTTTCTTTTTAAATCAAATTAACTAAAGACTTTATCATATTGGTGGATTTTTTTCTTCATAAAATCAAAAATTATTGGCTCAATAGGTTTCTTGTTTTCAGTTCATTGATCTTTGATTTTGTCATTTGACATTTAATTAGTGATTTTTCATTTATTCTTTTAATAGATTTTTATAGTTACATAACTCAATTCATCGATCTTTTTCTCTATTTATAGGCATAAAATTTCCCCTAAGTACTGTTTTAGCTTTATCCCATAAGTTTTGGAATATTATCTCATTATTGTCATTCTTTTTGATGAAATTATTGATTATTACTATTTAGGATTAGATTATTAATCTATTTTTCCATGGCCCATTTTATACATCATTTTTATTTCATCATGATCTAAAAAGGGGACAATTCATATTTCTACCTTTCTTCTGTGTTTGATTGTGAGATTTTTATGCACTAATACAATATCAGTTTGGGATAGGAGTACTGAAAAAAGATATATGTATTCTTCCTATTCTTTCTAACCTCATTTAGTTTTCTCCAGAGGTCTCATATCTAACTCTTCTATAATTCTAATCATCTCCTTAACTTCTTTCTTGTTTATTTTGTGGTTAGATTTAATCTAATTCAGAGAGGGAGGTTGAGGTTCCCCACTACTTTAATTTTGCTGTCTATTTCTTTCTATAACTCAAGAATCTCTAAGAATTTGAGTGCTATACCACTTGGTGCATATGTTTAGTATTGATATGACTTCTTTGTCTATGCATCTTTTGGCAAGATATAGTTTCCTTCTTTATCTTTTAAAATTAGATCCATTTTTTCCTTTTGCTTTGAGACAAGGATAACTGCGCCTGCTTTTTTTTTTTTTATTTCAGTAGAAGCATAATATATATGTGTTTCTATTTCAAATGTGTTTCTTGTAAACAACATATTAGAAGATTTGGGTTTTTAATCCAGTCTGTTGTCTGCTTTCATTACATAGGAGAGTTTATCCCATTCACATTCACAGTTATATTTACTAATTGTGCATTTCCCTCCATCTTATTTTCCCCATTTCTATATCTGACTGTGTATGTTATTCCTTCTTTGAGCCAAATCTAATGAGAGTAAGATTCAGACAGTGCTTACCCCACCTCACTTCTTTTTTTCAACTGTAATAATTGTCTTCAATTTTCACCTCATCATGTGATGTAATTTACCTTATTTTTGCCTCTGTTTCTTTTCTCCTGGTACAATCCTTTTTCTTACCCCTTATTTTTTTTTTTTCTGTATCATCACTTCAATATCAGCTTTTACCCACATCCTTTGTCTATATATATAAAATCTTTCTAAGTAACCTAATAAAGTATAGTTCCCAAGAGTTACAAATATCATCTTCTTATGTAGGGATAGTAAACAGTTTAATCTTATTAAATAACATTTTTTTTTCTTTCCTATTTACCATTTATGCTTCTCTTGAGTCTTGTTTTTGAAGATCAAATTTCCTATCTAGTTTTGGTCTTTTCACCAGTAGAGTTTGAAAGTTCCCTATTTCATTGAATGTGTCTATCTTTTCCTCTGAAAGATTATGTTCATTTTTGCTGAGTAGTTGATTCTTAGTTGTAATCCACACTCCTTTGCTTTCTGGAGTATCATATTCCAAGCCCTCTGATCCTTTAATGTAGAAGCTGGTAAGTCCTATAATTCTCTGCTTCCTCAATATTTCATTTTTTTCTTTCTGGCTGTCTGCAGTATTTTCTCCTTAACTTGCTAATTCTGGAATTTGGGTACAATATTCCTTGGAGTTTTCATTTTGGAATCTCTTTCAAGAAGTGTTTGTTGGATTTTTTTTCAATGATTATTTTACCCTCTGCTTCGAGAATATCAGGGCAGTTTTCCTTGATAAATTCTTGAACAATGCTGTCCCAGCTTTTTTTGTTTTGTTTTGTTTTCTAATCAAGGCTTTCTGATAGTCCAATAATTCTTAAATTCTCTCTCCTGGATCTGTTTTCCAGGTTATTTGTTTTTCCAATGAGGTATTTTGCATTTTTTTCTATTTTGTTATTTTGTTTGACTGATTTTTGATGTCTCATAGAATCATTAGTTAGTTTCCACTTGCCCAATTCTAATTTTTAAGAAATTATTTCTTTTAGTTAGCTTTTGCACCTCCTTTTTTCCATTTCCTTAATTCTGTTTGGTTTTGTTGGAATTGTTTTCTTCAGTGGATTTTTTTTTTCATTTGGCCAATTATATATATATATATATATATATATATATATATATATATATATATATATATATATGTTTTAGGAATTGTTTTCTTTAGTCAACTTTTGTCTTTTTTGGGGAGGCGGATGGTTTGGTTTGGTTTGTTTATTTTTGTCCCGGAAATTGGACTTAAGTGAATTCCTCTCAGGGCCAGACAGCTAGCAAGTGTCAGGTGTCTGAAGTTGGATTTGAACTCAGGTTCTCCTGACTTCAAAGTGGGTGTTCTGTTCATATATAGATGCCCTGCCTTTCCTTCTCCATACTCTTGAATCTCTCCTGTACCTTTCTTATTTCTTTTCCCAATTTTCTTTTACTTCTCTTGTTTTAAAAGTCCTTTTTGAGCTCTTTCAAGAATGCTTTTAGGCTTGGGACCAATTTATATGCATTTCCCTTTGAGGTTTTGCTTATAAGAATTTTGACTGTTTTCTTTGTCCAAGTTTGTATTTTGATCTTTCATGTTGTTATGTAGCTTTCTTTAATCATGGTCTTTTGTTTCTTGCTCATTTTTAAGCTTATTTTTGGCTTTTAAAATTGAGCTCTGCTCCTGGAAGTAGGGGATATTGTCCTAAACTTCTTTTGCTGGGAAACAGGGTTTCATCACTGGCTTTCCATGCTGCGTCCAGAGGTTCTAGTGACTTGCCTACTATATTAGGTTGGCTCAGTCTAGATGCATCTGTTGTGCCTTAATTCCAGTGCTCACAATTTCCCTTCTGTTCTGAAACTGAAGGCCTCACAGTTCACATGCCGTGTCAGGACTGAGGTGCCTCAGATGTTGATGTCTGTTGTGCTGGGTTGTGCTCCCCTTAACTCAAGTGAAGTTCTGAAGTTCTTCTAAGTTATCTGAAACTGGAAAGTTGTTTTCCCTTATCTTTTTGTGGGTTCTCTTGGTCTAGAATTTATTTAGAGACTTGACTTAAAGTTGTTCTTAAAGAAAACTGGGGGAAAACTCTATCAACTTCCTAGCTTTTTTCCACCAACCTTGTTCCACCAGAAATTCTTATTTATCATTGGAATTGTTAAATTGAACTGCATCTTGGAGTTGGCAGTGTAGGTTTTTGTTTTTCGCCTGGGGGCAATCTATGGATTCTTTTGATTGGCATTTTCTTTTCTCTTTCAGAAGTTCTGTCAACTTTCTTACTATTTCTTATATTATGATGTTCATATATTTTTTTTTTCATTTTTCAAGGAGATACAAATTTCCTTCAAGGTGATATGTCTCTAAGTGTCCTGTCTTTGAGACTAGTATGTTTTGTTTACCTAGAGATAATGTCATTTAACATTTTACATTTTGCTTCTTTTATTCTAAATTGTTCTTCACTTAAATAAATTTATATTTAGACAGATTAGTGTTGCAGTAGCTAAGAGTCCTAGATTTGGAATCAGGAAGACCTAAGTTCAAATTCTATCCTTTGGCACTTGATAGCAATGTGATCTCAGGCAAGTAACCTGATTTCTCTCATTTCCTCATCTGTAACATGGAGATGATAGCAACATTTACTGCATGGTGTTGTGATGATTAAATAATAATAAATATACAACAGTTTGCAAACCTTAAAATGATATATAAATGCTGCCTCTAATAGTTTTATTCCCTATCACTTGTTTTCCCTTTTATTTCTGCAGAGAAAACTTTACCACCATGGATTCAAGTTTTCCTATTCAGTTAATTGTTTTTGCTATGCAAGCCATAAATTCTATGACTTTTCTTTCCCTTTTAATTTTTACTTTTAGGATTTTTATTTCTGTTTTGAACTATTAATCAACATTCCACTGTGATTATATATTCTTTAGGGAATAATTAGGTTTCTTTGCTGTGTCAAGTATTGATTCAATTTCTTTTGTCTTAAAATATTTATTTAGAAAATTTTAATCATTTAAATGTCTTGGTGGTTACTTATCCTTATGCTTTAATGTTTTACTTCTTGATTTTTTCTCTTGAGCTTCAAGGTTTTTTGTTTTGTTTCAGCAAATTTCTTCCCCCTAAAATCCTTAGTGATTTTGCTTTTTTTTATTTCCCTGTTGTACATTTTCTGACTCTTTCCCACTTTGATGGCAGATCCTGTTCAGACTGTCACAGCTTTCTCAGTTTCCTCCCACATTGGTAAATTCATTTTTGCCAATTTCATTCTCAAGTATGTTCAGGAGAGGGGGGGAGGTGCAAAAATGGGCACAGCTGAATTCCAGGGCCTTTTCCTAAAGACCTCATGTAGTTTTCTAAACCTTTTCCTCACCCCCACATGCTAGCATCCTATTCCATTTTCCTGTATCCTGTAGTTTCCACTTTCCTATGCTTTTTCTTCCTCCCTGAGGGGATGGGCAGAGTTTTGGTGTCTGCTGATTGTCATCACAGAACATAGGTGAGAGAATAGAGAAATGATGCACTAGCAGAGGCTACAGCAGCAAGAAGGAAATACTGAGTTTATCCCAGCACATAAGTCAGTTTGGTAGATTGTTGGGAAAGGAAGTGTTGAATGATCTTAGTCTTCTCTACTATCAATTCATCAGGTCCTAATATTGTTAGGCTTCTTAGTATCTTGACTTGTGGAGATAATTTCAATTGCTTTACCTCTTGCACATAATTACTGTTTTGGGAAGTTTTTGAGAGTTCACCAAGCCTAGAGAAAATAAAATGTCTACTCCTCTATCATTTGGATCACTTGTTCCAGAATTACCATTAAGTGCAGAGGCAGAGCTTGAATACAGGTCTTCTGGATTCCAGGGTCAATCCCCTTTTACTATTGCTGTGCTGCTTCTCATAAAGTAATTTTAACAAACTAAAACACGATTAGAAAGTAAATCTTTAATGTAGTTTTGTAAAGTACCCATAACATTTGCTATTTTTGAATTGATAGCAAAGTTATTATCAGGGGAAAAATTGGGATAACTTTTGATGCTTTTAATAGAAGTGATGAATGAATATAATATATATGTATGTATATATATATATAATATAAAAATGTTTTCTTTAATTTTCTTTTGGGTATGAAAACTCCAATTGTATATATTTTATCTCCTATTTTGTTATGAAAACCAATGGTTTACTTGATCATTTCATTTAATGTAACATAGAGCCTGATCTTCTAGAATTTGTATGGTTCCTTTTTTTTTTTTTTTTTTTTTTTAACTCACTATCCTCTTAGCTTCCTGTGGAGTATTCATGGGATAATTTAGCCAAGAAGGATATGGTAGTATGATTGTCTCTGCTGATAAGGGAGTGACCAGAGAAATTGGAACTCCTTTATAACCTCAAAGGGTCAACATTTTAACTGTAATTTTCTATCTATATTAAAAGTCTAAGGGAATGAAACTGTCCAATAAAGTGGCATAGCTTTACCTAAAGTGATAAGTTACTATTATTGTATGTAGTGTTAAAGTTAGTTACCATTATTGTATTTAGTTACAAGAAGTTGTAGAAGAAAAATGTTTCTTTGTTTAAGATTGAGTTCAAGTAACTCTCTCTCTTTTTTTTTTTCTTTTAAGCACTTAAATATAAATCCAACTGTACAAGTGAGAAAACTATTGGATTAATTATTGCTGGATTAGCCCTTACCGTGGTAGTTATTGTTGGGGCCGTTCTCTTTGTACCAGGTAAGTTATACTGGGTAACAAAAGGCTGAATCTCAGGATATAGAGTTATGACTAATTATCTTTATTGCATTAGTTCAGTACAGTGTATTATTTTAAAGTGGGTCAACTCAGGTACCTCTGGACCCTGGGATATACTGACCACATGAGGCTTAATAGTCTACCAATAAATATTGAGCATCTGTTATGTTCCCAGCAATATGCTGGGTGTTTTGGGAGAAGAAAAGTATTATAAGACCTATTGCCTGATTATTTTCTCATAAGAACCTTAGTTTAGATAAATAAAAGGAAATATATGTATATGGATATACACATATATAAGTTTATATACATTTTTCCTATTTATATATATATGTATTAAAGTATATAAATTTATATATGTGTGTGTGTGTGTGCGTGTGTGCGTGCCTGTGTTTGCTTATTCCTATCCCTGTGTTGCTGTACTACATACATATTTATACAAACACAGGCATAGGAATAAACATGATTTGGGTGTGAAGTACATTTATCTGGACATTAACCGAATTGTCAGCAGAATGCTGTATTAGGGATGGGGGAAGGAGGAGACAGCTAAGTGGCACAGCCCTAAAAGTCAGGAGGACCTGAGTTCAGATCGTCTCAGACACTTAACACTTCTAGCTGTGTGACCCTGGGCAAATCACTTAATCCCAATCACCTCAGCCAAAAAAAAAAAAAAAAAAAAATGAATGAGGGGAGGGAAGAGAGACAAAAAATTTAGCATGCTCTCATCTAAATTGTAAGCTTCTTGAAAACCTAAAAAGTTTAGAAAGGCAGTATATCACATGCAAATATAACAAAACAAAAGTGCAGAGAGATATAAGCAAAGTACTGAGAGATTTTGAGTAGCACTGTGCTTGGCATACAGTGCTTAATAAAAGTTTAATAGATTGGAGGAGGGGAAAAGGTCTTTCCTTAATAGGAAATCTGAGGGAAGGCTTCAATGGATTAACTGATATCAAAGTATTGAAAAGAATTGAATAGGTAAAAGGGCAGTGAGAAGGCATCCTAGGAATAGGTAGGTAGTTATGTGATAGAAAATTCAGAGCTTTGTTTTTTGTTTGTTTGTTTGTTTTTTTGCTTTTGCTCTGACTTTTCTTGCACAACATGACAAATATGGAAATATGTTTTAAAGGATTGTGCATGTATAAACTATATTGGATTTCTTGTTCCCTTCGGGAGGGAGAAAAAATTTGGAACACAAAATCTTAGAAGAATGAATGTTGAAAATTATCTTTACATGTATTTGGAAAAATGCTGCTGTGAAAAAAAGAAAATTCAGAGCTTGATGGGCTGTGAATACTTCATTTTCACTGAAATGTAGAGAGTAGAGAGGAGTACTGTGAGATAAGGCTTGAAAAATAGATTGAAAGCTAATTGTAACAAATGTCAGCGTTGTTTTTTGGGTTTTGGGGGGTTTTTTTGTTTTGTTTTTTTAGTTAGTAAAAATCCTCCCATGATCTTGGACTGCATTAAGAGGAATATGACTTCCAGGAATAAGGTCATAGTTCCAGTGTACTCTACTTCTGGATTATTGTGCTCTGTTCTAGTTGCTGTGTTTTTAGAAGTTTGGAGTGTTTCTAGAAGGGAGAAATCAGGATGGTGAAGGGCCTTTGAGTTTAAGCCACATGAAGATTGATTAAAGGAACTGGTCATGTTTAACTTAGAACAGAAAAGGCTTAGGGGCAAGTATTTGAAGGCCTGTCATGTGGAAAAGAAATAGATTTGTTCTGTTTGGCCCCTGAAGACAACGAGTGAAAGTTGCAAAGTGGCAACAACTTAATTGTCAGGCAGCTAGCTTGATGTCAGGAAATCTCATAGTAATTAGAGTGTCCAGAAGAGGAATGGGTTGCTTTGAGAGTAGTGGGTTCTCCCTACTGGGAAGTCTTCGGATAGAGGCTGAATGATCAGTTGGTGAGTATGTTGTTATATCAAGGATTCCTTTTGTGTATGGAATAATGTCAATGGCTATTTTGGAATTCCTATCAAATTCTATGATTCTGTTTGGTTTGTTTTTTTAAGTGAATATCTGAGCATGTTTACGATAGAGACAAACCTGAAGCATTTTACATGTTTGGAAAGTAGTCAGAAATAACGTTGGTAATTAATATGGAGATAAATTATGGAGAACTTTGAAAAACAGTGAGATTTTAGATTTGATATAATGGGAAATTTGGATTTGATATAATAGGAAATCGGCACAGATTCTTGAATTGAAAAATAATATTACAAAATTGTAGGAGAAATTAATCTCATAGAAGCATACAGTTTGGATTAAATGAGGGAAAAATTGGAATTAGAACACATTGGTATTTATTGTAGTCATCTAGGCATGACATGATAAGGGACTTAGATTTAGTATAGTAATAATCAGAATGTTAAAGAAAGGGTGAATATGAGAAACTCTTCAATTGAAGACATGGTAGAACTTAGGAATAGATAAGGTAAAGTGAATTAAGACAAGAATAATGGAAGAATGTAAGTTACAGGCAGAAATGCAGTGGTTACAAAGTAGAAAATCAGTTTGGGGGCAAGAAAGATGTTGAATTCAGTTTTAGAAGAGATGAATCTGAGGTGAAGCAGGTTTTGATAGAGACTTAATTACTGATCTTGCCACTTTAAAATGCTTATTTCCTTTTTTTTTACATGAGAATAGTAGTATCTGTGTTCTATTCACTAAAAAAAGTTAAAAGTATTTTTAAAGACATAAAATATTTTATTTTCATTGTAGTTGTAATTTAATATACATAAAAATTAAAATTAATTTTGCTGTTAACAGGTGAATATTCAGTAAAGAATGCTGCTGGTCTTGGTTTAATTGTAATCCCTACTGTGACATTAGTGCTACTCCAATATTGCGTATTTATGACAGGTAAAGATTCATTTCTTGTTATATAGCACATGTTTTGCCCATTTGGCATTTATTTACTTTTATCTTTGCTGGAAATAATTTTTAAAATTTTAAACAAAAATAACTTCAAATATTTTTCGAGTTATTCTTGGTATTATAACCTTTAAACTGTGATATAATTTTTAAGCTGCTTTAGGTTTTGGAGGCATTCAAAACTTCTGTAAAAAGCAATTTTATTTCATGAACTATTTTCATATATATTTGATGTCACTCAGTCGATTTGAAATCATGCTGTGTAATGGCTTGATATTTCTTTTTATTCTTACCACAGTTTGGTCATCATAAAAGAAAAAAGCAAAGTAAAACCTTTTCTACAAAGGATTTCTACATCTTACATTTATATAAGAAATAAAAATAATGTGGTCAACACTTTCTTTCTAATGGCCTTCTTTCAAAAAAAATATTATGATGTATATGCTAAACTAATCTCTTTCCCATTTCTTTCTTCATTATTTGCATTATTCTAAAAAGACTTCTTCAGAATAGTGCTTTAGTTCATAAAGCAGAAAATGTTCTTTGATCTGTTTTTGGTAAACTTTGAATTTTATAATTTAACAGGAAGTGAGATGGATGGACTATATGTACATCAATCTTTAATATTTCAATTTTTTAAAAGTGTGCTTTATGAAAATTCACACTGTAATAAAATGATTTATTTTTCCTTGAAGATAAATTACAAAGATATTTTTTATTAATAAATACTCTAATCTTTCTGGTATCTTTTAGTCTTTTGGTCATGTAAATGGAGTCTAGTGCATTTTGAGAACAGGGGTTCATTTGTTATAACTTCAAAAACCTCATTAGGTGGCCAGGTAATTTGGTAGACATTGCAGTGTTTATAAGAACGAACACATTTGCATAATGAAATTCTTCACCAGAGCAATTTTGTATGAGCATGAAAAAGCCATATGGAAAGAAAAATATATAAAATACAGAGGAATTATAAAAGTGTCATTTTTAAGATATTACATGTTTAAAAAATGTTGGGCTAGCCTCCTGTTTGTTGGGATAAATTTAGAACAGAGGACTAGTTCTTAGGTTTTATAGTTCTAAAGACTATTAGGTTTCCACAAGAAGGCTATTATTTTCCTAATGATTTTTGCCTGTAACTTCTAAAAATAAGAAACCAGAGAATTAGTCTTCAATTCTTTGATCTTAAATGCCTAAAGAGAAATAAAAGCTTTTAAAGGTTTCTCTTTCAAAAATTTAGTTTATATGATTTTTTTCCAGCTTTTGGGATGACCCTCTTTGCCATTGGTATATTGATTCTGCAATTACTGGGTTACATATTTGCTGTCATTGGACTAAGCCTGTGTATCACAAGTAAGAAATAATTTTTTTCTATATGGAATTTTTATTTTCTTTCTTTTGCATTAATAGTACTGTACTATTGAAAACAATTTCTCTTGTTCCAACTGGGATTCTTTTTTTTTTTTTTTTTTTTTTTAATTTGCAAAATTTTTTTTTTATTATATATATATATATATATATATATATATATATATATATATATATATATATATATTTTATAATATTATCCCTTGTATTCATTTTTCCAATTTACCCCCCCTCCCTCTATTCCCTCCCCCCGACGACAGGCAATACCATACATTCTACATGTGTTACAATATAGTCTAGATACAATACATGTGTGCGAATATCACTTTCTTGTTGCACAATAAACATTAGAATCCGAAGGTACATGCAACCTGGGCAGACAGATATTAGTGCTAACAATTTTCATTCCCCTCCCAGTGTTTCTTCTCTGGGTGCAGCTACCTCTGTCCATCATTGATCAACTGGAAGTGAGTTGGATCTTCTTTACAACTGGGATTCTTTAAAAAAAAAACAAACTCATTTCCACCCAACAAGAACAAATTCTTTCTTGATTGTTATGAAAATGTTTTTTATAGATGACTTATATGATCATTGGTTAGAAGCAAAACTGTAGTTAGTATCCAGTTTGGGGGAGGATTGCTTGAAAGAAAAGGAAATGGTTTTTGTTGAAGCCAAATAGAAATGATGTCTTCTTAGTGTAATGAGACATTTGTTATATGGTCAAGGTATTTTTCCCTCTTATGCTTTCTCATCATTTCATCAAAGGAGCTAAGATTATTATAACAGTGTTGTCTCACATTTTTATACCATTCCGAGGATGTTTACAAGTATTACAAATTCATCATGCACAATTTTTTTTTTTTACCTCTTAAAGTCTATATAACATTTAGCAGTATTCTTATTATTTAGCACTTAAGCAATCATAGTTAGCTAGGCATATCATTCAGCTTATAAAAATTCAAGTGCCCCTTATTCTCTAGGAATTTTCCTTCTTGAATGAAAAGGCAGACCAAAGCAAATAGACAAAACAAAATATATTACTCAGTTCCTTTATTCCAATAGAGACTTCTCTAAACAGAACATTGTGCTGGGTCCTGGGTATAACATAAGTTTTTATATAATAATTCCTGCCCTTTTAGGACTTAGAGGCTGATAATCATAGATATATAAAAATGGCATTGTCCTCTTAAATTTTGACAGTAAATTTGTTAACAGGTAATCTGTAAGTTCACTTGTTTCTAGTTTGAACTATTGATTTTAGATGCCTCTAATAGTTTTCTGAGAATTAATTCAACAACACTTAAAAAAAAAAAAAAGACTATCCATTTTGAAGACTTAAAGACCCAGAGATTTGTATGTAGCTCTAGGATGAGAAGTTCAAACACATAACTTCCATTGGTCTTCTGTTATAACAGTGAAATATTTAGGGATTATAAAGCCCTATGATTATTTACTTTGTGATTATCTGTTTTTAGTATCCAGTTCTTTCTTGATCTTCTCAACTTTAATCATCTCTCAGAATCTTAGACTTTTATGATACTTCTGATAAAAATTACCAATAATTGCATATTCATTCACTTTCCCTAAACCTAATTCATTAGATTTTACTATAATTCAAATTCTTAATTTTCAAAATCACCCACTATCTCAGTAGTATTTTTTCAGTGGAATCTAATTTGGTTAGAGTTCTAGAGGAATGGTATCTGTTTGTTTGTTTGTTTGTTTGTTTGTTTTTCCCAAAAACAGAAAAACAGATATTCTCTAATAACTTTTAAATATTCCAACTCAGGCTCTACTCAGCTTTTTCAGGGTTAGTTAGCCTGGTTCTGCTGGAGCCATTTTGGTGTCTTTAAGACTATCTTCCTCGTAGTTGATGGACATGCCATATATATGGAGAAAAGATCTTTTTGGAAATTTCTTCACAAATCAAAAGTACTTACAATAAACCTCAAACAATTCTTCACCCTTGCCTTATCAAGCAATAACTACCTGCCTAACCCCATTTTTTATACATATCTGTCTGTCTCATCTCTATATCAAGAATAAGCAAGTGCTTATTTATATAGAGGAAGATGGTACACAAATAATGAATAATAATGTTTTCTAGCACAGTTATCTGAGTCTTTGCTTTATGCTAAGATCTTGATATATTGAATTCTACTGAACATCCTACTAATGGATTTTATTAAATTAAGGACAAGAATGAAGTTGCCTTGAAAAACTTGATTGTTACACATAGAGGAATTAAGAACATTTGATATTGAGCTTCTGTCTAAAGGAACAGATTTAATCATTGCAACTGATTTTGTGAAACAACTGACTACAGAAATCTAGGGGCTTATCTAGCATGACATTATTCAGGGTGTATAACTTTCTTAAAGTTATAAAAATAAAGATAAAATTGTCATTTTATCAAAGCTTTTGTGGCATTTTTAAAAAGCATTTCCCCTCTAAATGAGATCAAATAAGTCTTTCTTTTTTCTGGATAACAGAAATAGTCATAGAGTGAACTGTTAATTCTGCTAATAATAATAATAACAACAATCATAATAACAAAAACATTTATATATTATTCTATGGCTTGCAAAGTATTTTACCTATATCATTTCATTTGATCCTCACCACAATTCTTCAAAGTATGTCCTATTATTCTCCATTTTTATATCTAGGGAAACTGAAGACAAGAGAATGTAAATGACTTATTCACATGCACAAATTCAAGTCTCTTGACCTCAAGTTCAGCACTCTATTTACTGTACTACCTAGCTACTACTGTTATTATATTTCTATATGAAATGAAATTGTTTCATGTAAGCTTTTAACATAAAGTAATATTTATTTTTGGCAGAGTGTTCTCCTATGCAGGGCCCTCTCATGATTTCAGGCTTGGGTATCGTTGCCCTTGCAGAATTGCTTGGTCTAGTTTACATGAAATTTGTGGGTAAGTAACACTTTATTTTCTGTCACTTTATTCTGAAAATTTGGATTATGGAATTTAAAATTTTTGCCTGATTTATTCATTTTAGGTACAGAAAGGATTACAAAAAGCTTTGAATTTAAAAATAAGGATTTGTAGAGAATAATAATTGGGGGGGAGAGGGAAGTTCTTTTTACAACAACTAATTTCAGTTATTTCAAACCATTTGGAGAGAGGAGAGAGTTGGAATTAATAGGAAGCTTATATCAGATTCTCCTTTTAAAGAAGAGTCCACTTAGTTAAATTCAAATTAGAGGTGGGTCAATAAATGTTTTAATGAATAATTTTGAAGCAGAGTATTAATTTGTGTATGTTAAAATATACTTGCAGAATCCTAACCATTTGCAAATCAGGCAGAGAATAATAGATAACTTTAAAAACTTTTAAAAAATACCAACAACAAAATTATTACCATTCACATTAAAAAGCAGTGAATTTCAAAGCATGAAGTTGGCATTTAAGCCTAATCCTATCTATCAATTTGTAGAAAACCTAATTTCTGCAAATGATTTTTAACTTATAAATGGACATTTCCAAGTGATAAAATGGATAGAACAGCACATCAGAGATAACATTTACTAAGTCTTGCTATGTTCTAGGCATACCAACTTTCACCCAAAATAAGCTTTTCCTTTACAAGATCCTCAACAATTGACCATGTAGTCTCTGCTGTGAAGATGCCTGGCATCAGAATCTGATTTCATTTTTTGCATGGTTCTAGTTGTTAAGAAGGTTTTCCTTATATTAAACTATAACACAGCCTTCTTACATTTTTCATTTCTCTTGTTATACCCTTAACAAAGTACTGAGAAAAATTTGCTCCCTATGGAACAACTTTTCAAAAAGGTTTGGAAAGAATTTGTTCTTTTAGATGAATTTAATATACCTTCCCCTCTGCCTGCTCCTCCTCCCTTTCCCCTCCAAAAAATTATGGTTCACACTAGTTATTTGCTTAAACAGCATCTTTTCCTTAAGTGAAAACAGATTTAAAAAACAAAAACAAAACTAAGAACAACAACCCAAAACCAATTGTCTAGGTTAATTTAAATTTCATTAGTGGAATTAAAATTGATGAGTTCTTACTATACTGGGATTTACTTCAATAGATAGATTTCTTTTAAGTTGTATAAGTGAATTTTTTTCTAAACCAGATCAGTTTTTAAGTGATACCTTATCATTTCCTGTCTGAATTGGCAGCTCCAAATGAAGTGTACTAAGTTATGTTATCCATTCTGGGTTTTCACCTGTATGATTTGCAAATACACACACACACACACACACACACACACACACACACACACACACACACACACCTCTCACTATTTAAAAGAAACTCTTATAACTAGTCTTACTCTAATTCATTTGATTTGTAATTTCAGTGAGCATTTTCACAATCAAATCTTTTTTAAACTTACCTTTCTCATATCTGAAAAATTATAGCTGATAATCCCAAGGCAATCTCAACTTTTTTGGTTGTTTTAGACATATACAAAGGGTTGATGCTTACTCTGTTTTTATGAATCTATTTTGTGTGAATGGAGAGTAATCATCATGTATATAGTTCTTGGAACTTAAAAGTGACACTGCTGGTTTAGCAGATGCACTCGAACAGTTTCATAACCTAAAATAAACAAAGCCCTACAGTAACATTTTGACATATGTTGAACATATATTGACATATAGACTATAGAAAACTACAGATTAGCATTATCTATGTTGGGTTAAACTTCTCAATCATATTTTATTCTTGTTCTGAGTAGTTTTGCAGGCTGCTACTGAATTTCATATCTGGTTTATAGGACAATTGTAACCTGAGCGTAGAAATGTTTCCATTAGTGAGGAGAACTTTTTGGTTTTTTTTGGCTTAGTACTTTAATTTTGTATTCTATAGTTCTAACCTGACATTTTTTAGTAATTGTTACCTTAGTAACTTTCTCCCCGTGGTTTTTTTCTTCTTCTTTTTTCTTTGCCCATACTGGGAATACTGTAATCCAGAATGTGGCGTCTGGGCAATTACAAACTTTCAACTTTGGAAATAAGCATAGTTTTTGTTTTGTTTTGGTTTGGTTTGGTTTTTTTTTTTACACATTATCATGTACAAGGCACTGTTATCACAAAAGCAAGAAAACACTGTAACAAAACAGTTCCTGCCCTCAAGGAGCTTATGTTCTCCTGATAACAAATTTCTGACAGGTACTTAGAATTATTATTATTTTTAACTTCACACAATTTTGGATTTCTTATAATATGTGCTAAGAATGTAGTCTTACATATTATTGAGAATATTTTAAATTAACTTTTCAAACAAACTTGTTTGATGCCAGAGTTGAGAGGCACTCCTCCGGTCAATTGATGTGCAAGAAGAAAAAAGGTACAGGGGAGTTTCTATTTAGGTGGTGGTGCTATATACTCAAAACTTATGTATCTTAATTGTTCACATACATAATGTCACATTAAGGTTGCAAATTTGAATATACTGATATGGAAGTAAAAATTAAATGTTTCCATCAGTCCTCACCATTACCCATGTTTTACTTTAGAATGGCTTTGTTCCAATATTATTTACTAAGCATTAAACCACTTAGTTTTCAAACTCTGAACTGTCTCCTACATGGTGAGTTGTTATAAGAATTTTAAATTGTGCATTTTTCTTTATTGATATTTACATTTGTAGCCTTAATTGTAATATTATTTTAGAATTTTAGGATTCATTTTCTGGAGGGTTTTTGTTGTTGTTATTGTTTTGGTTTGGTTTGTTTTTTTTTAACTGAATGTGGATTTTTTTTTTAATGGGAGGTGTTTTGATATTCACAAAAGGAGACAGGAGATAAGAATAAAAACTTAATGGAATCGAATAAGAAAGAAGATTTAAGGCAGCTAACTAGAATCATTGAAGTAAGGCTTGCTTCTTTTTAAAGGGTTTCCATATATCACTTGGAAAGTCTCCCTACTTTAAAAAAAAAAAAAGCTATTTTTACTGTTCAATACATTAATGCTCAATTGCATTCTTATGTACACAAATCTAGATTGATACAAGCCACATTATAATCAGATTTACTTCTGGACTGTGAAGGAAAGAGAGGACATTGGCTGAGCCAAGCAAAATTTTTCATGAATATTTTGAAACTAGGAAGTAAATTATAAAGTATGTTAAGAGTCAGAAAGATATTCTAAGGTTACTGTACAGAGATACATTGGAAATAACACTATTCATATGGGTAAGAGTTTAACTTATTATTCAAAAAATCTTGACACTGCACTTTTTATCTGTCATAAGCCCCTATATAAGGAGTAACAGTCTGTTAAGAAAGATTAATAATTATGTTCATTTACATAGGGCCCAGAGATTTACAAAGTACTTTTTTTGTACAATAACCCTATTAAATGGAATTAAGGTAGAAATAAAACATCTGGTAACATCTGGCTTTTATGTACTTAGATTTGTTGGGTCAAAGATCTGATCAGATCAACAGATATGGTTGTACCATATAAATTTCATTTTCCTGTGTTTACCATTGTTTATAAATGTGTTTCCTCAATGTATACATGCAAGATTGCCTTTCAGACAACTCTTTAAAAATATTATGAATCAGATACCTAGGAGATGAGATCACAAACCAAAATACTGTCTTTAAATGTTATTTTGAAGGGAAAAGTAGGTGTTGTGCTTACACTAAAACATAACCCTGCTAAGAAATACAGCTTAGTGGCTTAAGGTTAAATTTTGTATCCCCAGCAAAAATTTCAGATTGAATCTTCATTTCTTGTGTAAATTGCATTATGTGCATGTTGAGAAGGGACCCTGCAAGAATAGGAGTTGACTGAAGACATGCTGTCTGTCAGCATAAAGTTTTACAGAATTATAAATGTCTCATAAATGTCTGTAATTCTTATTTGTCAAGAATAAAAAAAAAAAAGTTCTTCAGGTTACTTCTCCTTTTATACAAAATTCTTACTTTCCAGGTAAGTCGATAGATTTCCCCAATATGAGTGACTCTGACTGATTCTATGGCCTTAAGATAGTCTTGACTGTTGCCTTCAAGATAGGACTGTGCAAATGATAACTCCTCCCAGAGACAAAACTCTGTTAATTCTTTTCCTGAGCTGTCATGGCTTTTATACAAAAGCGAGTTGTACAAAATATAGGAGGATAAAAGATTACTGACTGTAAGGAAAAACAAACAAATGAAAAAAAAAAACACACATTTTTTCTTAAGATATACTTGGCAGCAACATTTCTATGTAAATGAAACAACTGCAGTACAAAAATTACAATAATTTATTCTCAATTGACTATGAACTACCTAGGATGTAAAAATAATAATAAATAATATTAATAAATTGTGTTGTATTGAGCTGATACTTGCTGTCAAGTTGTTCTCGTTTGAACTTAATAAAATTAAGTATCATTTATCTTAAGTTTCTTTGTGAAATTCTGATCTTTTTTTTTTTTTTTTTTTTTTTTTTTTTTTTTTTTTTTGACATTTTAATGATTTCAGCTTCCAATCAGAAGACTATACCACCGTCTAGGGTAAGTTGCTATTAAGATAAGGAGTTGCAAGTCTGATGAATGCAGGAATCACTAATGGTCTATATTAAGCCTTTTATTCTCTATATAGAATTTTACCAAGTTGGTAGAAAGCTGATATCATTCCATTGAAGTTTATGTTACCCAGTTTTCTGTTTTTGTATTATCTAATGAGTAGCCATAATTCTATACTTGAACTTAGTATTAGTAATTTTAGTAGCAAAGAAATGGATTGAATGAGCCTTTAAAAATCATATTGCTATCTCTTACCCAAACCAGGAAGTTTGCTTTTAAAAATATTGTCTGTTAACTCTAAACTCATGACAGTAGCTAAGATCAATTTATAAAACCCATCATGGCCAAGATAATTTCAATTTTTTTTCTCAGAACATTATGCTGGTAAAAAAGAGTGCAAACCAGAGGCTAGTTAGGAACATTGTGAGCCTATGGCCATAATAAGTCCCAGGACAGGGATGTTCCAGGAAAAGTCGAAGCCTTCTTCTATGAACACAAAGGCAAGAACAAGTCAGGGACACCAATAGCCTTCATCTGTTGGACTTCAGACAGAAACTTTGAAGATTAGTTAAGGAGTGAAGCAAAGATACTGGAAGCCTGCAAAATTCAAAACCTTGAGGACAGTTAGACTTCTGTACTTCTTTCAGACAAACCTAATAAAAAGATAAATAAGGAAGAAGTCAAGGAACTGAATAGAATATTGGAAAAGTTATATATGGAATTATATACATATATATTATGTATACATATCATATATAATATATATTATATATATCATATATATCATATTATATATAATTGTATAAGTTATATATATGGAATTTTATATATATGTAATTGGAAAAGTTATATATCTTGAGGCATGACATAATGAGGATAGAAAGAAATATCTTTCAACTGTCTTATGGCAATTTTATAAAAGTTTTTTTGGTATTAAAAACTTCAAAAACAAGTATGGAAAAGCAGATATATTAAATATATCCTTTACTGATCATGGCACATTAATAATGATATTCAATAAAGAGTCTGCAAAGAAAAGATAAAAAATTAATTGAAGATTAAATTATTCCACAAGAATTGATGGGTCAAGTATCAACTTGTAGAAACAGTAGTTAATTTCACTAAAGAAAATGGCAGCAATGTGACTGTGAAAAAAATGGGGGTAAGGTGGTGATCAGAACAATCCTTAGGGGAAAATTCTTATCTCTGAACACTTTCTGTATATAATTGAAAAGACAAATGATTGATGTGCAATGAGGATTAAAAAAATTTAAAAGTAACAAATCAAAAAAGTACAACTAACCACCAAAATAGAAATTCCAAACATCAAAGAAATGGAAACCAAAAATACCTCAATTGAATTGGTAAATAAAATGAGGTGTTTTTTCCCCCAAAAAATAAAATAACCTTTAGCTTACTTAATTTTTAAAAATCAAAAAATAAATCACAGCAAATAAAGAAGAAACAAAGGAAATTCTTAGAAAATATTTTGCCTAATTATGTGCCAAAAAAACTGACAATATAAATGGTTATTCATACATCCAAATATTGACATAAAATAAGAGAATCTAAATTATCAGAATAACAACAACAACAAAAGAACTTAAAGTAACTTAACCTTAGGAAAAAAGAGAATAATCAAGCCATACATAAATTCACAAAGGGATTTAAAAAAAAAACAAAACACAAATGAGGACAGATGGTCTGCCATTCAAAAAACACTTAGTTTTAATGTGTTTAAAAATAAAAAGATGGTTGTAAGACTAATTTTTAAAATATATTTTATGAATTATTTAGATATATCTTTCATTTCATTAACTTTTTCTTTCCTGACCTTCCATCATCAAATTTTATCACATATTCTCAGAATACTCTCAAGAGAACAGAGGTGATCTAGGCAGAGAAATATAAAAGGAAAACTGATTTAAGTCCTCCACAAGTAGTGCTGAGCCCCAGACATTATAAGGAAATCAACTATTTCATTGAGCTCATCATAAAGCTTCATTAGAGGTTGACCATATTCATGTCACCAGAAATGATCCAAGTTAAGAACTGCTCATAGGTTAAACACACATTGTTAATCTGACAAACTGGTTAAAAGGTATATGTCTGAAAAGCTATCAGAATCCATTTTTGTGCATCTCTTTATCCCCAAAAGGTATTGTAATCAGCAGTTAGTGTTACTCAGCCTTTTGGGGCCTCTGTCTCGTCTTCTGTAAAATGAGTGGTTGGACCAGATGACTTCAACAATACTTTCTAGCTCTAATTCTATGATCTATAACAGTCAACTTTTTAACATGTATATAATTTAGTGATGACCCTACCATTGGCCCATAAAACTTAACAATTTTTTCCTTCTACATTTCATGGTTTATTTTGTGTGGTTTTTAAGGTGAATTCTATCCATTCCCATTTCTTGCAGAAATAATGTTTGTTCTATTGATTACTGCTTTTTGTGACTTGAATTTTTTTTTATAATAAATCACTTCTTTCCCAGAAAGAATAACTCTTGATAGTAAATAGAGTTCAGTTATTATATGTTAATGAGCTGAGTTACCAGTATTAGCTATAACCTTTATTTTCTTGGATACTTAGATGTTAGACTCCATAGTATTATGAAATATTAGCTCTAAGTAGCCTAAATATTAAAGAACATAAAACAAATACAATTTTCATATAATTTATTTTAAATATTTTCCAGAAAGCTGTAGAGGAACCCCTTAATGGTAGGTGTTCATATCAGTTTGTTTATACTGGGTTTTGTTTTTTTTTTAAATAAAAAAAATAAATAAAAAACAGTTCCTAACTTGGACTGGCTCAATAGTATAGAGAGAACTTTTGTGGAGAACTGAGATTCTTCTTGACCTTTTTTTTCTTAAGAAAAAGTTTCCACTTATTTGTTGCCACAGTGGTTCAGAGTGAACGTTACAAGTTCTGGAATATAGTGGCAAAATTTTAGATTCCATCATGGGGTATTGCTAGCCTTGCAGTTTCTTAAACCTAGACCTTGGGCTTATATTCCAAACTGAGCTTTCTTTAGAATAAATCTACTGGGAAGGGGGATGGAGAGGGAGGAAGAGGAGGAGGAGGAGGAGGAGGAGGGAGTAAGTGTAGAATCCAAAAAAATCAACCATATCTGGTTATAGGTTTTCAGTTGTTTTTTTAAATAACCCTCAAAATTAAATAGGTTTTATAGAAGTTAAATAGTTGGCATGATATATATATATATTTTATTTTGCCTTAATTGTGTCAAATTTCTAACTGCTTGCTTGGCTTGTTACTAATTCTTAGCGTTTAAAGAGTCAAAAGGAATGATGAATGATGGTGAGTACTAAAATTCATTTGCAACTATAGACTTGTTTCAATCAAGGAATTTTTTTAAAAAAATCAATATTGTTGCATTGATGTTAGTAACATTGCTGTGATAAAAAGGGATGCTGTCATGTCATAAAGATGCTAAAATTTTTAAGATGTGAACCTTTCTTTCTGTGGTGTCATGGTTCCAGATCATCCCCTACTCCCTGCAAAACAAACAAATAACCAGCAACAACAAAACTTTCATCTAAATTTTCAAAAAATATTGTTTGTTTTATAAGACAGAGTAATGATCTGAACAATTGGTGTTAGATTCACAGTGAAACGAGAAACACTAAACTATTCATAAGTATTCTTATAGCCCATGCTGACTTTATAAACCACATTACTAACATTATCCATATTTTATTGTATTTAGAATGTTAAATATCTTCCAATTACATTTTAATGTGATTCAGGATGTACTCCAAAGTATGCAGTCTGGGTATTTGATATCTCTGATCTAAGGTGTATCTTTATCTTGACAGAATCTCTTTTATCCTTGTATCATCTTTGAGGACATGTCTCTATGCTTTCATGCAGGAACTTTGTTCAAATTTTTTTGAAGAATTAAAAAAAAAAACCCCAATATAATGATACTTAGTTCCCTCCCCCATCTTTTTGTAAAACATAAGCCTTCCTATGTCACTTCCTTACTCAAACTCTAGTGGCTTCTTATTATTTCCAGGTTCAACTGTAAAGTCCTCTCTTTGGCATGGAAAGCCCTTCTGAACTTTGCTCCTTCTTATCTTTATGATCTTCCCTGTCTTCCCCCAAATTCCCCTGTTCTCATCTCCATCTCTTAGCTTTTTTGGCTTCCTTCAGATCTGAGTTCGAATACTTCCTTCTACAGGAGACTTTTCCAAGTTTTTCCTAGCTGCTTTCTCTTCCATGATTATCACCCATTCACTCTATATATACCTTGTATGGATCTAGTTCTTTACATGCTGTCTCTCCTGTTAGAACATAACTATTTTTACATTTCTTTGTATTTCTAACACTTAACACGGTGCTTAGCAGAAAATAAACTCTTAATAAATACTTTTTGATTGACTGTTTACAAGTATATCTTTTCATTATTTAAATTTTCATAAGCTTGTTGTTGGCTTTTTCTTTCTAAAATATTAATGGCTTATGGATTCATTTTTTCCCATATATGTTTATGATCTTTCCATATTTTAACAGATTTACATGGTAAATATTTACAATGTTAACTTGGTTCTGCATGAAAGAGTATGAGATTATGGAATGAATAGCTTCTGTCAGTGTTATAGATCATTAGTCTTTCATATGTTGCTTTGAAGGCTATGCCCTAAAAAAAAAAAAAAAAAAAAGGAATGAGCTTGGATTAAGGATGATCTGGTTTTTGAAATACTGTTTTGATATTTACTACCCCTTTTTGCCTTAGTTTCCTCACATATAAAATGAACATCCTAATAAGTCTTGGACTTTTCTCACATGGTTGTTTAAGAGACTCAAATAGGTCATTCATATCAAGTGTTTTGCAAATTTTGAAGTATTATATAAATATCACTTTTTTTTCCTTTTTACCATCCCAGAAACAAAGGGCAACAATGAATTAAGAGAGCTTGGCTCCTTGTCCAATTAATTCCTCCATGCTATTTGTCAACACTTAGCTAATTTCTGAAGTCTGTTATATGTTGGGGAAGCCTTTTGAAAATAGTGATTCATTTCTGTACAGTAGGGATCACAAAAATTTCATTATTTATATTGGGGTTTTTTTTAACAAACAGGCTTCACTTAATTTATTTGGAGAAGAATGGTAAAGGTTCTGTTGATTTTTACTTAGTTGTAATTTAGGAATAAACAAAAAGCTATTTAAAAGTGAACTGGTTTCTATGGAATATGGTAGTGTGGAGTCCCTTGATTACCTGAACCTATCTTTTCTTATCTTTTCTTCCTTCGTGCTTTTTTTTCTTGTTGCATATTATTTTCTTGCAGTTTCAGAAAGACACTAAGACTTTGGAAGACAAGTATGAGAACTTTGAGTCCTCAGTATGACATCTCATCTTTTGCTTTCTGATTTACTGTCTTTTTAGCCAATATTTTTGGGAAAGTTTAATGAATGGGATCAATGACAATCACATATTTCTTCTGGACATAAGTCTTAATTAAGTCAAAATCTGATTCGAATTTGATACTTTAGAAAATTTCAGCAATAATTTTCCATAAATCTTGATTGATGACTCAGTGGTTCTTAAATTGTATATATTATTAATTGTTCTTCTTTTGAAACTAAGGAGGTTTCAGGTTGCTGCTGAGTGATCAGTGTACTTGAACTCATGTAGCATATAATAAAGACTCTTGAGTTGCTATTTAGAAGCATCAACTTGCTGAATGAAAGTGTACTTGAATACTGACTGCATGTTTGCTCTTTAATTCTGCAGAGTAATTGAAAAGGAATGATGAACTCTAATTTGGAGGATAGTCGATGTGAATGGAATATACTTGTGCTCAGACACCATGGCCTGGATTCATTATCTGAAGAGAAGAAAAGAAGGAAATTCACTGGTTTGCATCTGAGGGTGGGGGGGAACCCACCACCACCCTTAAACGATTGCTATGGTTAATTTTATATTCAAAACAACTATAATTTAATTAATTAAAATTTATGGAGATGTATATTGTATTGCCCAATTGAGAACTAGTTTTGGGGGAATCATATTGTTCAGTAGGGATTAAGGTAGAAGTTGTACCTTTCCAGAATGTTACCTTTATCAAACCCCTTGTCCTGTAATTTGCTGAATTTTTAAAAAATTGGTCAAAGGTGAAATTCACCCTGTACCAGTTGGTGGCTGCTCCAAGACACCTGTGAAACATAAAAACCAATGGTTTCCTTCTAACTTTGAAGAATAGCATTCCCAGGAACATATTTCACAGGCAGTGTTTTTTGGGTCACAAAATATTTCTGCTACTTCTGGGTCAAGAGAAATAGATTTTTTAAAGTCAAGTCAAAGTATCTTACATCTTGCATTGCCACCTAGCATCTGTCATATGCTTACCTATGTGGATAGCGGCCTTCATTCTGGAGGGATTAGCACTCTTGCATCTTCACTAAATGGGAAATGCAATAGTCAGAACCTTCTCTAGATTTGGGGTGTTAACTAAGGCCCTGCAGCTTAACCTTGTGATTTTTTTCTTGATGTTTGGTTTTTGTTTTTCTTTGTCCCCACAACCTTTTAAATCCTGTCTTGTTCTCCTGTTAATTGCTTCTGTCTTACAAGATGTTGAGTCTTTCCTCTTCCTTGAACCAGGTTCTGTGACATACTCCACTAGTTGCTGAAAGGAATGGATCTTGTTCCCAGAGCACTGCTTTCCAGTCTTAATTTTTTGGCAAAAATAAAATCAGCATCCCAAGGGTATCATCCAGTGTTATTTCACATAGTTTTTGGTCTGGGGCATGAAAAACCAAGATTGAGACTTGAGCTTTGATCTCCTGCATGGCAGTACAGTCTAGTGCATCACCATCAGGCCAGCTCCTCCAGAGGGCCTTTTTTAAAACTATTGTTGTATCTATGTTGCATGGAAAAACAACTCATCAACACCATCCTCTTGTATTCCCTCCTCAACCTCTCCCTTCTCTAAGACTAAAATCTTAAAAAAAACACACAAAAAAACCTTTCCTGCCCTAGTTTGAAGTTTACCATTATGGCAGCTGTGATTGCCTGTACTTTTAGATTATTAGCACTTGTTTTTACCTTGTTCATGTGTCTGTGAGTTGAGGGTATGTGTCTGTGAGGGTATGTGTGTCTGTGTGTTTGTTTGATAGGCACATGCTTATTTCATGTGGACAATTGGGTGAACACAGAGCAATTAATTGATTTTCTACTTTCATTAGTTATTTAAAACAAAGGTGTTTAATTAGGTAGAACTGATCATTAAAATAATTTGGATATTAAAAAAAAAAAAAGTCAGTTGTCCAGCTTTGTGCTCATCAGTACCTTTGAGTACCAGCCATTTTTCCCGTTTGTATAATACAGCAGTCATATCTGTGGTTGCATTGATGATAGTTATTTCTTAGTCCACCGAATGTTCCCATGTGCCTCTTTTGTATGCTAGTTCAATACTACTCAACTTAATTTTCATATTTCATGTTGGGACCAAGTGGTTTGTCTTTGACAAACCAAAATTTAATGAACTTTTGATGCCTCAAAAAAAATCAAGACACTTTTTACAAAGCCAGCTCTATTTTTCTTTTATATTTTGTCATTTTTCCTTCCCACTCTTTGTGGTGTTATTCAAAATATTGGCTTAAATAGAGGAGCTAAGTTACAGGAAGTCCATCAGTTCCTGCTGCTCTTCTTTCCCCTGAATTATTTCTACTTTGGGAGTATAAAGGGGGAATCCATGTTGATAAAATTGAAAAATAGCTAAAAGCAGATGAAATTGCAAAAGTTCAAATCTCTATTTTTTAAAAGAATAGCCAGATATGAGGATTTTTCCGATGAATTCCTCACTAAACTGCCATTGTCCTTTTTTTTTTTTTTTTTTTTTTTTTTTTTTTTTTTTAATATAGTGAATTCTCAATATTTCAGGGACAGTTATGCAGGAAGTATCCTTATTTTTGTATTCTCCCTATTTCTACCTGCCTTTGGGGCTTTTCACTGCCACCAAAGCAACTCCATCTGAAAGTAGCAGCCAGAAGATTGTGAAGAGGAAATTAATTGAATTAGTCATGTTTTTCTAAGGCATGTGATGTAATGGTTAGCACATAGGTGCTTAATAAATGCTTGCTTACTGATTTTCAAGCAGTTCTGGAAGAGGTTTGACCAGGGGGAGGACATTGAAACCACTAGCCAGAGTAGGTTTGTGGTTTTTTTTTAACATCCATGTATTAAATTTTTTGCAAAAGAACTCTGTCTTCCTTAGGTTTCCATATTGCATTTATCACTTAGTCTTTTTTATTCCTGCCTCCATAACATTGTCTAGATTTCCTTTCCTCTCTCCATTTCCATGTGGTTTTAACCATATGACATTTGAACTACTAAAATGTATTAAACATGTATCTGTTATTAGCATTTACCATGTTTTATTATTTTTATTTAGAACAATTACCCCTTGGATGAATTATGTAGTGGAAAGAGTACTGAACTGGGAGTCATGAGATCTCAGTTTTAGTCTGCCACTATAGTCTGTGACTATAGGAAAGTGATTTCCTTGAGCTTCAGATTTTTTGCTTATCTGTAAAATGAGTGGGTGGGTATGGGTACCTAAAAATATTTGAAATGATTTTTGAGTTTTTTTTAATCACCTCTAATATAGTTTTACTCAGTTTCCCAGCAGTTTTCTTGGCTATCTTTAGCTATTTCCATTTATTTGGTCTATATACCTCAATAGGAATTATGTTTCTCACTCATCATTTTGATCAAATTGTTCTTAAACATCTGTTCCCAGTTACCTTAATGCTTCAGAAGATCTAATAGTTTCTCCAACTCTCTTCACCTATTAGTTATTTTCTTTTTTATTCTTTGTTCAACCTATCCTCCTGTACTGATTTACCATAACCTTGGGTACAGTTCTTTCACTCCCTTTTCTAACCTCTAGCATTTAAGCCCTTACTTATGAAATACCTTCCTCCTTTACTAACCTTCCTCACTTGCTACCCTTCTTCTTCAGATTCACAGATTCATCATCCCTTTTCTTTACCTTACTAACAAAATCCCTATTTACTTAGTACTTATGTATGTATGTCTATACAACTATTTATGGGTGTACCTCGTTTTAAGTAAATCCAATATATAAAACTTCAGAAAGTAAATATGGAAATTATTCCTCTCTAAAGAAGTTCCTTTTTGGTGAATTCAAACTAATTTAGTGGACATACCTTTAAGGTGCAGACAGAGCTGCAGCATGTTGAATTATACACACCCACCCCCATACATGCACATACATGTTAAGATATTTTTCCTTTATCTCCCAATAGATGTTTCAGGAGAATAACAATCATATTCTTTATTTCTTTCTCCCCACAGTACCTAGTTCAATGCTTTGCACACAGTAGATAGTAATTTGGGTTAGTAATCAAGAGTTGGCTATAATTAGATTTCCCCCCCCCCTTAGACATATTAAAGTAAATAAGAATTTTTTTCTTTTGACAAGTTTTGTGTTATGGAAATCTTAAAAAGTGATTTTTTTTTAACATGAAAATTTAGGTCAAATCTGAAAAAAATTCATTAGAATATTACAACTTTTTAAAAACAGGGGAGCTTTCCTGTCAGTGTGAAGGAAATGAATAACTTCTTTTAATAAGAGGCCAATTTCAAAGCACTTAAATAATCCCCTTGAGGTCTGAGAGAGTGATGGTAGAGTCCCATCTCATTCTTTCCAAATTCTCTTCGCTTTTCTAACAACAACAACAAAAAGAATTACAGTGGTACTTTTTGTGGTCTCTGTGAAAAAAAAATACTACATATATACACCATTCATTCATCTGTTTGTGAAAAACAGGAAAAAAATATTTGTAGGGCAGCTCTATATGATTTTTATTTGTGTTTTGTTCAGTGTTTTTTGTTGTTTTTGCAATGTCTGTTGTGTTTATGTGCATATTGTAGGGAAAGATCACAAATAGCAATCATCTACTATTCCTCCCAAGCCCATTTAGATCCTGAGTTTGGCTGTTCTCATATGTCAGTGAATATAATCCAGTTAATCCATGGAAGGAGACAGCAATAAACAGGAAGTTTTTCTGATGCTAAAATGTTAGTACCTGCCTTATATGGGGGAGCATGTGCCTGAGCTTTTGATCATAATGGCTATATACTCTGGCTTTATTTAAAATGTTTCTCACAAATTCAGACTTTTCAAAAGAAAATCACCTTTAATGGACTTCCTTGTAAGGCAACAGCAATGGAACCTTAAAGTCTTGTGGTAGGAATTAGTGAGGACGAGAAGCAGATTTTTATTTTTAATTAAATGAAGCATCATTTACAAAAAGCCATTGTCAAAAATTGGATCCCACGTATTGTAAATATCCATTAACCATTCTAAATGAAGAAAACTTCAGTTTTGCTATGTACAAAGGCCCTTTGGGGGGCTTTTCTGTATAGCAATTAAAGGTGTGCTATTTGTCAGTAGCCATTCTTACAGTGATTTAAAAACCAAAGTTGTTTTACAGCTGTGTTGTTACTGTCAGAGTTTTTTTTCCTTTTTCTTTATTTTTTTTTTTGTTTTTAATATGTATTAAATCAATTTGTCGCTGTTTGAAGCTTTGAAAATCTGCAATCTTTGCCAAGGTATTTTTTTTATTTAAAAAAATAACTTTGTAAATATTACCCTGTAATATTATATATACTTAATAAAACATTTTAAGCTGTTTTGGTGAGCTGCCTATATTACCGCTGTAGTGGACTACAAAAATGCAATCATGTGTAATTTGAAGGGATGTGAATTTTCAAAGATTTAAATGTTGAGAATGAGACAGTGATTGGAGGGGGAGAGTAATGATTATTGATTTCTAGATATTTCAAAATGTATGAGGGAGAGTTAATAACCAAGGTGAATCTCCGTTTCTCATAAACATAATGTATGTATTACTACATTACCTCATTATAGTTGAATGTGTGATGCTTATATTTGCTGCATTATAAAAATGGCACTGTTTTTGATCATGTTCCTAAAATAAAGTATTTTGAAGATCAAATTCATCCTAGTTACTGACTCACCCTCATAAATAATCTGGAAAAAGATGGCAATGGAGTAACAAATTACTAAAAGGAAAGAAAAAGTATTCTTGACTCATTTTATTACTTATTCTCTGTTTCTGTGGCGTATTGGAAGGGATACTCTACAAGATATCCCTAAACTCTTAGGGCAATTTTAAGCTATTAAAGCTAAACTAGCTTTTTAAACTTTTGGAACACCTTATACTGGGAGAAGATGTGGGTTCCAGTCCTTTAAGTCACGGGCTTCCTTTATTCCTGGTGCTATATGTGCATTTTTAGATAATTTCAATAGAAAAATATTTGGAGAGAAACGATCTTATTCCTTACCTAGTAGGCAATTTAATTTTTATGTGTCTGAGGACTTTTTTCACTGTCAGCAGGGGTGACTCTAATGGAGCTCAGAAAGCATTTAATGGTCTGCCTCCTGCCCTGAAAGTTGCTATGTGTACCACAGAACTGTACTCAACATGATTAGAACACCCACTGAGACGCAGGTCTCTTTGAATGAAGCTGAATTGGATTTTTGGGCAGCACCTTTCACACTCAAGGTATCAAGTATGACAGGTTCAGAAAATAATAGATTGTGATAACACTGATCACATAAGACATGATTTCACCAATTACTCAAACACAAATTTCAGCAAAATTACAAGTGGATTGAGTGTCAGAAGAAGGAGGCTTAGGACTTTGGTTTCTAGTTTTTGTTTTAAGTTAGGCTCATGCTAATCAGCCCATTGCTCAGCAAAACATTTAGAGCCTGTCATTTTTATTGCCAGAAAAAAATAAACATGATTTCCAACCTAAAAGTTTCTTTTGATCATTTTTGGGGGGAGGGGAGTAAGGCAGGCCTGTGATTTCATTGGTCCTGCTAGCTCCCAGGTGAACCAACTCCCCCCTACTCATGTAGATTAGCAATTTCTGCTAATTGTTGTTGGAGTGGGGGGGGATAAGAAGGGACATTACTAAAAGATTAAGGAACTTTGCAAAAGCCTTGTATGCTGATCCAAGTACTGCTGAATCTAAGACTGACTTTCTACATCTCTTTGGATTGCTTTCCAAGACTAATTCCAAACTATATCTAGTGAACAAAATCTAAATGATTCAAACATGTCAATAATTGAAACTGCTATTTTACTGCAATTTGACTTAAAGGTAACAGCTTTTGAATGCTCACTGTTATCCCAAAATCAGAAGGCGGTCAAAAATTGCCTCATTGAAAATGATTCAACTTGACTCAGTTTAGTTAGTCTTAGTTTAGGAACTGCCAGGAACTTGTTAGGTTAAAAAAAAAACAAAAAACAAAACAAAACAAAAAAAAAAACTCTTTTGGCTTCAGCATTTGTCCAGAAATAATTGGTAGCCCAAACAATAAAGTCTTATGACACTTTTATCCTAAGCCCTGCAAATTTGCCCTTTTGTTATAGCCTTTTTAAAAAGAAAAAGAAAAAAGCTTATAATTTCACTGTAATGGAGTTAGGTTTTCTGTTCAGACCTTGTAGGATGAAACAAAAACTTCCCTGGATCTTCTGTTGAAAGTTCAAAATATTCAAATATTCAAAAGGCTTACTTGCCATTAAAAGTCGTAGGTTCTTGCATCTCACTTTTTGTTGCTGAACTTTCCTAGTACCTACTCTGCCAGACAATTATTTAAGCAAAGAAAATTCAGAGAAAGCCAAAAAAAAAGAAAATCAAGGTCTTTACTCTCAAAACGTTTACATCCTAATGGGATACACAATATAAAAATAACTAGGACCATGAGAGTTGATGGAAGTTCACCTCAGAGTTGGGAAAGCATGGCCTTCCTCCTCAGATATAACCTGATAACTAGGTAATTTAAAAAAGCTTCTAAATTTTCAATAAAAAGCCAACTTCATGATAAAAAGTTGTGTTTGAAAAGTACATTTGAAAGTGGTTTAGTTGGAATGAGTCTGTTTCCACATAGAAATGATATAATTGAAGCAGTTCTATAGTACTCAACACTGTGGCTCAACATTAGGATGGATTCAGTGAATGTTTTTTTTTTTTGTGGAGCACCTTTTTAATCTTAATCTACCATAACATTATTTCTGTTGGGAAAATGGGTTCTGTGGTATTAGTCCTGTTCAAAAAGTTATCCATCTAAGTTCAGACTCATTTATCAACCAGTTGATTAAGTATTTATCAAACACAATTACTAGATTCCATCCCTAATAGCCAGGGATATAAAAAATTTTAAAGACAGTCCCTATTCTCAAGTAGCTCACAATTTAATTTATCTTGCATTGAAGGTCATCTGTCAAATACCACTCAACCTTTCCTTCCTTTTTTTTTTCTCCCCATAATATATGTATGCATTAAAGATGGACTATTTTCCATTCATCAATAGCCTCCATATACTTCTGACTCCAGGCCTTTGCTTACCCTTTTCTTTATGTATGGAAAATCTGTGCATCTGCTTACCTGTTGTATTATTTCCCACTCTTCAAAGCCAAACTGAAATGCTACCTTCTGCCACAGAGCTTTTCCCTGATGCTCCCTTCAGCAACAATTTCTTCTCTTGAACCTCATAGAGCTTTTTGTTTTCTAACTTTCCAATATACTTATCATTGAATAGCATGCATTAGAGTAATCTATGTATATTTTATTCTCCTGTTAAATCAAGTTCCATGTGGGCAGAGATTCAGTGGATGAAGTATAGAAGAAAGAACAATAGGGCTGAGTGAGAAGACCTAAATGCAGATCCATATTTTCCTATCCTTCTTGTACTTTCTATTTCCTCATTTCCCACTTTCTCCTTTATTACAGAGGCAACTCACAGGCCCAATCCCACCCTATTTAGAACTTTGATCTGTTCTGTGTCCAACCTGACCTGGTGTGAGATTTACCCATTCTTCAATACCTGATGGCCCTCTCTCCTGGAAAGTCACTATATTAATGCCAAAGTTAGTGCAGAGACCAGTGCAGCCCAGATTTCCCCATCTCTAAAAGATATCAGCTTCAGCCTCTGTCAATAGCAGACTGTTGCTACAACTGCACTATTCCCAGCTCTGTTTCATAATACCTTCGTCATCTGGGACAAGTTGCTTAAATCTCTGGCTTTCAAGTACCTCATCTTTAAAATAAGGGGGTGTTGAATTAAATAACATCTGAACTCCCTTCTACTTCTAAAACTATGACCCTAATAAATGATAATTGTATGAATGATGAATAAGGGCCCTCAAGCAACATCAACATCAAAATATCATTAGCAACTACTTTTTAAAAATAATATTCTATTTTTTTCCAATTGCAATATACAGATAATTTTTCACATGCACTTTTTCCAAGATGGAAAGCAATTTGATATAAGTAATATATGTGCAATCTGTTAAACATATTTCCACATTACTCATGTTATGAAAGAAGAAACAGAACAAAAGGGGAAAAAAAGTGAAAATGATAAACATCTGTATTCAGACTCCATAGATCTTTCTCTGAAAGTGGATAGCATTTTCCATCATGAGTCTTTTGGAATTGTCTTGGATCATTGTATTGCTGAGAAGAACTAAGCCTCTCATAGTTGATCATTGTACAGTGTTAGTACCAACTATTCTTAATCTGCTCTTTGAATATCACTCACCTTTCCTTTTCATTGAGCAAGTCTTTGGCCCTGTCTCACTGAGAAAGGAAGAAAAGTATGAGGGACTATATCCTAATTTCTCCCTCTTTCCACAATAACCAAAAAAAAAAAAAAATGGAATTGAAGATTTTCTTAAAGATTATCCCCTTTTTGTGTTACAGATGAGGTTAAGTGAGGTCCAGAGAGGTTGTGATGTGTTCTAAGTAATGCATCTAGTTTGTGACAGAGAGCCGAACTCAGCCCAATCTCCTGTGCCTATTTTGACTCTCTTTTCATCTCATTGCCTAACCAACCATACCCAGGTTGGCCGTTCAGAAAGAAATTCATTAGTAAGGTGTTTGACATGGAGGAATGCCTATTTTTGGTTTTCTGAAGAGGCATTAACTATTTTTTTCTAATGCAGTATTACCATGTGTTTGATTCTTTTTATGATTGGTTCAAATTATGTGATGGCTATCTTTAATATTTGAATTTAAGAAATTTAAGTCCCAGTATCATTAATCATCAATATAATTAAGATATTTTTAGATGGTTTATATCTATCACTCAAAGTGCAGTATAGAAAAGATTAATATGGTCTTTTTTAAAAAATAGGCTGGATTCTCAAATTAATAACAGGTAAACCTAACACATTAATGAATTTTTATAAAGTGAATTTTAGAAAAACTTGAATTATCCTTTAATTCCCTGAGAAAGTCTTGCTAAAATTTCATTTTTTCTTTCAAACTCCCCTTAAATAAATAGTGCTTAATCTGATTAATCAATGACCCTAAGAGTTCATGGATAGATTTCAAGGGGATCCATGCATTTGAAACTTTTACTATTTTGATAATTATTTCAGTATAATTGGTTTTCTTTATAATCCTATATATTTTATGTGTTTAAAAAAGCCATTGTCTGGAGGCACACATCCATAATTTCTACTTCTGAGCAATCTGAGTCTGGTGGATGTCTTGAGCTTGAGAGTTCCAAACTTCACTGATCGAAGCCAATAGAACTAAGCACATATGCTCTCTGCACTAGGTTCTACATTAATATCATAAGCTCTCCTATGTGAAGGATCATCTGATTGCCTAAAGAAGGGAAAGCTAGTCCAGGTCAAAACATCTGTGCAGTTCAGAGTGGGAACAGGTCCTGGGTTGCCCCCTTCAGTTCCAGCTTGGGAGACATAGGGAGACCCAGTCTTAAACAACATTATTCTGACATGAAATCCATTGGTTCCACCAAAATGCCAGAGGGCTCCATTTCACATGCATATACATGTATATACATAAATAGAATTGTACTTAAATGAGTTTAAAGGAAAAAAAAAAAACTTATTTTTCAGTCCTGTATTTACCATAGTTATAAACCCTAATACAGTCAACTGAAAGTTGTGAAAACACTTCCCTTGAAAAATTATCCCTCTTATCTAAAAGCAACTCCCCCATGTTTCATACAGGGTGCTTTCTAGGAGCATCTTTATACCTGCAGCCTGCTTTTCTGCAGAAACATTTCTCAGCATAGCCCAAGTTCAGACTAGACTTAATACAGCTACCACCGGCATCCTGCCTCCTACTTCAAAACAACAGGGACACTCCAAAACAGCTGATAATATAGAAGTGACTGAATAGCCTCAGAACAGATTTTTTCCTGAACAGCTAAGCCCAGAGGGATATTACTCAGTTGGTTGTAGCATGTGCTAATGAGGCCAGCATTGCTGGTTCAGTCCCCACCTGGGATAGTTATTTTTGCTTCTAGGAAACAGATACACATTCTCTAACACACAATTCCTCCTTTCAGCAATTACAGTACAGCCAACTACCACACAGAGGTATATATACATAGCTCATATTCTACCACTAACTTCCTTTTCCAGTTATGTAGCAAATACATGATTATCAAATCCCTGGGGGTAATGTGGCTTAAACATTCTGAAAATATTGTTCAGAAGAGAAGGAAGAAAGGAAAGTGATTCTACCAAAATGGTAAATTTCCTTTTTGTTTGATTATAGATTTGGAGTTGAAAGGGATTTTAGAAACCATCTAGATTAGCAGTTCCTCAATTTACAAAAGTCCAGAATGGTCAAAAGAGTTGCTCAAGACCACACAGGAAGTTAAGGCAGAGCTGAAATCTGAACTCAGTTCTGACTCCAAATCTAGTACTATTTCTACTATAGTCAGTAATCCTAAATATACCTTTATTAATCACCCATCAGGCACTGGACTAAGCTCCAGGGATACAAGAAACAGTCACAGTCCCTGTCCTAAAGGAGCTTGCTACTATATCAAACTATGAGAAAATGCATTTAGAATTGGGAAAGACTTCCCCTCTTCCCCCTACCCTAATTTGACAGAGACAGAGATATTGGCAAAGATGGAAATTGAGATGGAAAGAGTTCTTTGTCCAAAATCACACAGGTAGTAAATGTTTTTTGGTTCTGTTTATCTCTACACTATCATTCCTATAAAAAAGATTGTTCCCCTTTCCCACAGTTTTAACAGGTATTTTAATGGAATCGTTCATCTCTATTCTGGATAACATGTTTACACTAGGACAGCTAAGTGGTGCAGTGGATAAGTACCAAGTCTGGAGTCAGGAAGACTCATCTTTCTGAATTTAAATCCTGCCTTAGATATTTCATAGCTGTGTGACCCCAGGTGAGTCATTTAACCCAGTTTGCCTCTGTCTCCTCTTCTGTGAAATGAGCTGGAGAAAGAAATGGCAAACCACTCCAGTATCTCTGCCAAGAAAACCCAAACTAGGTAGTAACAATGGATAAAGTACAGGCCCCTGGAGTCAGGAGGACCTGAGTTCAAATCTCCTCAAATATTTGGCATTAACTAGCTTTATGACTGCCTCCAAAAAAAAAAAAAAAAAAAAAAAAAAAGTCCCCAAATGGGGTTGTTTCCAAGTTAAGGGGCAAAGTTTATTATAATTGTAACACCAATTGAAACATTCTAAGTTCAGAAAGGTTTTAGCAAAAACTAGGATCAAGGAGATAAATTTATAGGAAAAGAAAGAGAGATCAGATTGTTCATGTCACTGATAGACTAATTTTATGGCTTTGAGGTAGAACTCAGGAGTAGTCTGGTATACACTTCAATATTGAAATTTATGGTTTAGAGGTGAGGCTGGGGAGTAGTCTGGCATTCACCTCACCATTTGTCTCAGAAACTCCATTATCACTGACCAACAGATTATTATTTGGCAGTCAGCAATGTTTCTAAGACTATACTATATTATAGTATTCCTAAAGTCTGAGTGATGAGAATTAGGTAAGGAGTATCTAAATGAAACTAGGTTTAATTGAGATCTAGTGGCAGATTCGGGGTATAGAAAGTCAAATAGAGCTCCCCTGCAACCCCTTTGGATTTGCTGCAAGGATACAGAGTTAAATGAGGTCTAGTAGCGGCTCAGAGCCCCTTGAAAAGGAATTTATAGACCCAAAAACCTAGATTGATAAAAGAGGTTTATTCTGGGGTTTGGAAGTAAGGTTGAAAGGTAGAAAGACACCAGGGCCAGGGCTGGCACCGGTGGACAGAAACCCCTGACATGGCCGGCGCAAGGATGCCATGTTTGGGACTTCTGCAAAGAGTGGACTCCAGTTTCCCCCTTTTATAATGGGGGGGCTTTTGGTAATCTTGAAGGGGCTCATGGGTGGAGTCCCAGGTTAGCTCCTGACTGGATTTCATCCAGGGTTAGAATTTTAATAGAATGCAATGGGTTTTTAGATAAGGAACTGTTTGTGCTTGGGTGGGAGTTGGGAAACCTGAGCAAATCATTAGAATGGGGGCTGGGACAGCCCAAGTTAGCTCAGATCCCATGGGGGCTGGGAGAGCCCGGATATCTCCCATTGGAATTCATGGGGATTGGAAATTAGAAAGGAATCTTAACCCACATCATGAGGGCCTCAGGATTACTGCTATTTTTTAGAAGCCGCACCCTATCAGGGTCATAAAGAGCCTGAAATGACTGAAAACTGACTGAATGACAACAATGCTTATATTATGTATGTGTCATAAGGAGAAGTGGGGTAAGAGAGCAAATGAGAATGTGTTTGGGAAAATCATTCTTGGAGATTAAAAAAAAATCCCCTGCAAAAAGACAATCAGTATTCCTGGATCTCATCCAACCTAATCTGCCAGGGATACAAGTGCTGATGGAAACAAAAATTTGTTAGTCTCCCTTTCCTAGTTCTCTCCTAGGTACTTTACTCTTTAATGGGAATGATGACATCAAAAGGTCACGAGAAAGAAAAGACAGGAGTCTGTATTCTTCAAAAACATTAATAAAACCATAGAGGAGAAAAACAACAATCCTATTTCCTAACTATAACTTACACAGGCTTTTTAAGGTTTTGTTTTGTTTTTTGTTTTTTGTTTTTTTGTTTTTATATAAAAAATCTTTAAGCAATGGTAAAGGTATCAAGAACCCCCTGGGGTGTGGTTAAAGTCCTGTCAGGGATTTAAATTTAATTATTAGCCTGAGAGTAAAGAAGAGAGGGAAAAAAAAAATCCTTAAGTGTCACCCTAGAAAACAATAACAGGCCAAGCCAAGCACGGCAGCCCAGTCATTAGGCTTTAATGGATAGTTCAGCACATTTATTCTTGCCCTTGAAAGATGGACAGAGAGGTTGCATCATTTTCTGATAATAGTTGGTGTTTTAGAGGAGTCTCTAAATGAGTCCCAGGTTCTTCCTAGTATTCTCTCATCTAACCCCATAGCTACAGCACAAAGACTTGATCTGTTACCAGAAAGGTTTGAATATAGAGTCTGAACAGCTAGCCTCAAATGCTATATTTTGGAGACAAAGCCTTTCACAGATAACTAAAATGAGATCCACACAGGTAAGTTATTTGTCCAAAGTTATATATATATATATATATATATATATATATATGTGTGTGTGTGTGTGTGTGTGTGTGTGTGTGTGTGTGTGTGTGTATTTGTGTATATATATATGTGTGTGTGTATATGTGTATATATATATATATGTGTGTGTGTATGATATATATATATATATATCATACACACACACACACACACACACACACACACACACACATATATATATATATAGCCTGTTGTAATGGATAATGATGGATAGGAGACAAGTTCAAACCCCACCTCTCACACTTGCTGTGTGATTCTGAGTATGTCAGTTGACCTCTCTGAGGCTTTTCTGTAAAATGAGATTGAACTAGATGCTTCCCCCACTCCCCAGGATCTCTTCCCACTTTAAGTCCATGATATTATGAACCGAGGTAGCATCACAGGATCAATAAATGACCCAATCCTTGCTCCCATAGAAGTTAGATTAAATTTTTTTCAAAAGATAGGGAAGACAGGGGCAGTTAGTTGGTGTGGTGTTGAAGTCAGGAGGACCCGAGTTCAAATCTAGTCTCAGATACTTAACACATCCCAGCTGTGTGACCCTGGACAAGTCACTTAACCCTAATTGTCTCAGCAAAAAAAAAAAAAAAAAAAAGGTAGGGAAGATGGGGACAGCTAGCGTTACAGTAGATAGAGCATTCACGCTGAAGTAATGAGACCCAAATTCAAATCCTGACTTGATGCTTTCTAGCTGTGTGATCCTGGGCAAGTCACTTAAGCCTGACTGGAAAGTTGTTTGTCCTTCATTCTTCAAGAGGACCGTGACATCGGGAAGGATGCCATGGCACTAAGTGAATTGGATTTAAGTGAGGGATTTTAAGTGTACAAGGTAGTAACACTATCCAGGCATAGTGGACACAAAGGGCAATTCCAAGTTGAATTTCATTGACAGTTTGACTTGTCTACCCTTGCTTAATCTTGTTGAATATTCTCAGCCTTGTATAGCTAAATATGGTTACTTTTGTTAACTATAAAATGATGTATTAATGTCTCACTTTCTAATATCAAACGTAAACTACCAATAAACTGGCCTGAGAAAAGCCAAACAGGCTTTCAGTGGTTGGCTGGGATTGGAATCCTGGCCTGGCTTCAAATCTAGCATTCCTTCAACCATACTGCCATGGGATTCTCTTACTAGCTTTAGAATACACTCCTTCCCTTTATCCTCACTCCAGGCAAGTCACTTAATTTCTATACCCAATTCCTCATCTATAAAATTGATATGATAGCACTTGTACTACATACTTTACAAGGCTATTGAAAAGAAAACATTTTTTAAACCTGAAAATGTTACATGAATATGAGTGATTAATTCACAGTCACATAAGGGCCATATTTCCTGGTGGACCATATCTCCCAGAAGCCAACCATAGTATTTACTCATCAGCAGTGCCAATATATTTAAGAACCAGTTGTTGGGGGCAGCTAGGTGGCGCAGTGAATAGAGCACTAGCCTTGAATTCAGGAGGACCTGAGTTCAAATCTGTTCTCAGACACTTAACACTTCCTAGCTGTGTGACTCTGGGCAAGTCACTTAACCCCAGCCTCAGAAAAAAACAAACAAAAAAAAGAACCAGTTGTTGATGATAAGGAAGAAAAAAAAAAAAAGCAGAGAACTGAGATAGGTATAAAAGTACAAGGTACACCCTGAAATGTAGCTCTCTTTATTTGGTCTTAGCCAGAAAAATGTTAGTAAAGCCAGAAAAAGTATGTTAACATGGAACTGGATCTGTCAAATTCCATCACATCCTCTCCATGCACAATATTTTTGTTGTGTCTCTGACTTCCCAAGGCCTCTCAAACACTTTGTTAGGAGGAGAAAACAGGGAAAAAGTCATAGCCATTAATAAAATGGTATCAAAGAAAGACAATTTAGGTAATCCCATTTACTCCACCCTAGAATGCAAACATGACATTTTTCCCAAACCAGAGAGCCTTTGGAATTCCCCTCTGCCAATATGACTGAGATAAATGATTCATTCATTTCAGTGATGATCTCCTGATATTCTGAAGATCCATAAAGGACATACCCTTCAATCACAGTAAGGAAGATAAAAAATGAGTACCTAGGGCTACTTGGACACTAATTATGCTAAATAAACCATCATTAGACAAAGCTCTATAGAAACATATATAAGCAAAAATGCTGAGACCTTGGCAATATGAACTCACAAATTATTACATCTCAGGCATATTCGTTGATGTCTCCAAGCAGAATGAGACACCTAAATGATGTAGTGAATAGTTGCTTGTCTTAGGGTGAGAAGGTTTGAGTGTGGATCCTGCCTCAGAGAAATAGTCTTGTCACTTAACCTCTCAGCCTCAGTTTCCTCCGTAAAAGAGGGAGAATAATATCACCTACTCATAAGGAGTAGATGACTGAGATTAGGTGGAAAGTGCCTTGCAAAATTTGAAAGTATATCTATTAATAAGGCATATATTTATTTTTAAAGTCATCTGAGGTAACTCCAAAATATTGAAACCTTGGTCTATACATCCTTTTAGATGGACAAAATGAAAAATCAGAGAAAACACAAGATATTGATGAGGTTAGTGGCAGTGCAGAGAATTGTGGGAACCCTTCTTTGGTCAGCAAAGGTCCAATATGAAAGAATTCATGAACCTGAAATATTAGACTGGCAAAAAGGAAGTTTATTGTGGGCATTGCAGAAGTCAGCTTTGCTAGGAAGACTGACTTCCGAGTGACAAAGTCCTGGCAGAGAGATAAAGGTTCTAGCAGAGAAATCCTGGAAGAGAGATAAACAGAGTTGTTAACATTGAGAAGAGAATGTCTTCATAGCAGGCAGGGATCCTGACAGGCAGCTATGCTAAGGAGAGAGAGATTCCTTGACAAGGCATGGTCCTGCTTTGGGCCTCTGCAAAGAAATGAGCTTAAAGGAAATCAGAGACTCAGTTTTCAGGTTGAAAAGAAAGCCATCTCCCCCTCTCCACCATCACCCCCAGGCCTAGATACTCATCTTGGAATTTTAGTCACTCAATATCAGGCCTAGATGTCCTGGGGCCTGATTGAATTTGAATGGGGATCTGGCTATCAATATGGGAGTGATTTGCCTTAAAAAGGCCGAGTCTGAGAAATATATTTTCTCATAGACTCTACTGAGCCTGGGAGACCAGGAATCTCCCTTCTTTTACAGAGCAAAAGGGGACATAATTTCAGAGTGATAATTTTACAGATTAAAGGGAACACAGTTTCACACCCCTGTCAATATGAACTAGGAAGGTTATTTTCAAAGTATTTAGAGCTGGTATGAATTTAAAACTCAAGTATTTATTAGCATCTACAGTGAGCCACAAGCTGGTCTAGGTGCTGGGGATAAAAATACATTGAACGGAACAATCCCTACTCACAAGAAGCTTACATTCTAATAGGAAAGACAACAAAGAGCATATACAAATGGACACAGGAGGAAACTTTGCTGCTATCTACTCTGATTCATTCATTTTACAAGGATGAAGGTCACACAGCTGGTATCAGAGCCAGAATTTAAAATTCAGTGCTCTCTCCATCCTACCAGGCAGCCTCAATTTGCTTTAACAAAGAGTTATTAAGAGTCTATTGTGTGCTATGGAGAGTTATGCCAAGCTCTGAGGGAGGTGGGAAATTTAGCTAAAACACTTCCTTCCTTCAGTGTAGGCTCTAAAGGGAGAATATGTCGAGTTCACTAACTAATTGAGTCAAATCAACAAGCCCTTATTAAGTAGGGACAGTACAATGTTCAGGTGGGGGGAAGGAGACAATTTTATCCAACCTGTGATTTCACTGGAATAGGAAACTCCCAGTGGGAAATTCTTTCAGCTAATATAGATCTGTACCCTCTCTGAAATTTAGTCTTAAGGCAAGGATTATGGTTTGTTTGTTTTTTTAAATTATTTTCCCCAAATACAAGTAAAAACAATTAGTATTTGTTTTTTAAAAGATTTTAAGTTCCAGATTCTCTCCCCTTCTCCCCTTTTCCCTCACTGAGAAGATAAACAATTTGATATGGATTATACATGTGCAGTCCTACAAAACATTTCCATGTTAGCCAAGTTATGGGAAAAAAACAAAACAACACAAGAAAAATAAAGAAAGAAGCATTTTTTGATTGACATTAAGACTCCATCAATTCTTTCTCCACGAGAAGGATAGCATTTTCTATCTAACATCCTTCAGAGCTATCTTGGAATATTAAATTGATGAGAATAGTCAAGTCATAGTGATCATCATAGAATATTGCTGTTATCCTATACAATATTCTTCTGGTTCTATAGAGCAAGGGTTATTAACTTTTTTGGTGTCATGGATTCCTTTGGCAATATGATGAAGCCCATGGAATGCTCAGAATAAAGTTTTTAAATGCAGAAAATAAAAATTATAGAATTATAAAGGAAATTGATTTTATTGAAATTGTTCTTTACTTCAGTTGTGCCTAACTCTTCCCAACCCTATTTGGGGGTTTCTTGGCAAAGATACTGGAGTGGTTTACCATTTCCTTTTCCAGCTCATTTTACAAATGTGGAAATTGAAGCTCAGGGTCACACAGCTAGGGTCTGAGGCCTGATTTGAATTCAGACCTTCCTGACTCCAGGCCCAACACTCTATTCCCTGCACCACTTAGCTGCTCTTTTATTGAAATATAGTTATTAATTTTTTTAATTTAATGGACTACAGGTTAAGATCCCCTACTTTGGAATTGGCTAGGAGCACTGAGAGGTTAAACTACTTATCCAGTGTTACACAGTCAGTATGTGTCAGAGGTGGGTCTTGAATCTTTCTGACTCCAAGATTAATAAGTGCTCTATGATGGAAAGCTACCTATCAAACGTTGGAGATACAAAATACAAAACTAAAGAATAAAATGCTCTCTACTCTCAAGGTTTCTGCAATTTACTAAATGAAAACTATAATAAATAAATACAAAATAATTTTAAGAGGAAGAGTATACTAAGAACTGAGAATGTGGAAAGGGTGACCATAGGGGATCAGGAAAGACATTCTAAAGGAGGTGCTCCTTGAATTAATATCTGAAGGAAGCTAAGAATGCTAAGAAGTGGAGATGAGGAAAGAGAGTATTCCAGATATGAAGAACATTACCTGTGCAAGGCTTAGGGGATGGGAATGCTGAATTGGTCAACAAATAGATCAGTTTGGCTGGAAGAATGGAAAGCATGGAAGATAAAAAAGTCTACTTAATAGAAAGAGATGGGAGAAACTGGCCAATCAGAAATAAATCCTGGTTGCATAGACAAAGGACCCATATGGATGTTTGTAGAAGTTCATGAAAATGTGGTTTGAAGGGGCTCAGCTTTGTACTTCAAAATATATGCAGATATTCTCTGTTTCCTAATTACTGTATGATATAGAAAAGGCCGTTGGGTTGTTTGCTGAGCTTGAACTAAGCACATACAAAAGAATCCCAGTGGAGAAATTCACTACTTTTCCCTCCTGCTGCCCATAAAGCATAAAGACAACTCTCTGAACTCTAAAGGCCAGGGATAGTAGACCTTTATGCCTTTTCTTCCCACATTCACACAAAGGAAGCAGATGAGTAATGACTGCTCTACAATCCTCTGTATTGAACAGGGGACATCTCTTCTTTGTCTCTTCTTTCCTTTGATATACAGTGTCATGTGAACTTTGAAAGGTCAGAGGATTAGAGGTCCAATGACAAGAATCCACAGGAGAATTTGCCTGCAGTCAAACCCAGTGTGTCAGCACAGGTTTGAGGATCAACCTGCATGACCGAGACCATTAGGAGTTCAACCTACAACCGACAAGACATTTTCTACAAGCAAGAGACTGTCTTTGTCCACTGGCCCTGCCAGATTCAGAGCAAACTTGGTTGGGTGAATACTTTGTAGCAACTGCTTTAAATTTGAGCCCACTCTCCCTGATGACCAAGGTTTTAGGGAGGAAAGTGTATGCTATATTTTCCACATACATATGCTGGTCTATCCAATGAGATCAGGAATTTGTCTTTCCATCATGTGGCTCATCAAACAGCCCTGTGCATGCTTACAGGAGTGCTATGTCATTGCCTGGTCCTCCCTCGGTACATCTAGAAGGACATCTAGAAAGGAAGGGTAAATATAGATTTTTAAGGGTGTTAACCACCTGGTTGTATTTATAATGTATACTTTAATCTGGCAGCAATAAAGTTATTGATGCTTCTTCAGCAGCAGAGAAGTATATTCAGAGATATTTTTTAGGAATATTACTTTTGACAACAAGGTGAAAGATGGATTGGAGAGAAAAGAAATTAGCAGAATTCCAGGAGGTTGTTACAATCCCTCAGAAGGGAGACTATGAGACTGAACTGGAAAGATAACTGCATTAATTGACATAGGACTCTGATATTCATACTGCTTCCCCATGGAAGTCCTCTGACACATTGTGCCCAAACCTCCCTGCCATCTGCCAGCTTTGTACCATGCAATTACAACCTTTGAGCATGGGCCTCCTAAGAGTCCAATCCCTCCCACTTCTCCAAGACCTTTACTTTTCCATTTGATACATTCTCATCTGCTGCTGGAATTTTGGGGGAGAGGGATGGGTGGAGTTGTGGGGGGAAGCCTGGGGTTCAAGTATCATTGGCCATCTTTCTAAGATTTGAATTTCTCATTCTCCTGGCTCTTCTGCACCACTTCCTTAATCCCATAAGAATCCTCCCCCCAAAAAAATACTGAATGTACCCAAGGTAATGGAGACTCTTGACTCTATCAAGGAAAAAAGTATTTGAGTTGAAGGGGAGAATCAGGGGCATAAGTAGAGGGACTAGCTTCAATGAAGGATATTTGTGCTTTAATAACTAGAAGAAAGTTAGGCACAAATGGGTAATAATGCTAAGAAGTTTTGAAGAACATAGTAGGTCAAGAAATTCAGGTAGGGGGTGGGTGGACCTTGAACTCATTAGTCCAAATTCTCTCCTAGAGAGAGCACTAGAGATCTCCCTTTGCTGCCACCATCAGCTAATTAACTTTAGATCAACTGCTACCTTCTTTATGAAAACTTATTGATTTTCTCTTTCTACTTTCCAGGCCTGCTGTGATTGCTTCTCTATAGAGCAATGTCCTTTTGCCTCCTTTGTGATATTTATCACATGCAGACTTGTGTTTTAGGCATCTTTGGGTTGGTTTTACTCTCCTTACTTGATTGGAAGCTCCTTAAAGGCTGTATCTTTTTCAATTTTTGTACACTCATGTAGCATTGTGTCTGATACATAGCATCCAAATCAATAAATGTTTATTGAATGGAAGAAAAAAAATGGAGACGTGGAATTGGAGGAATTCACATTGATTGGGCTCAATTTTTCAGTAAGGTAGGAGGCTAGGCCATTTGGAGTTAGGCACATGGAATAAGAAGTGAGGGCGGGGGCAATCTCATTAAGGTAAGAGTAAAAGGTTTGGAACAGTTTGTTGTTCGGAATGAGGCAGGGAGTCTATAAAGGTAGAAAAGAAGGATTATCAAGTAGCAGCAAGGGCTCAGCTGAAGACAATTGTCAATTTGCAGTGGGTGAAAATCAATTTGATTTCATTATTTTCTCCGTAGCTATTCAGTAGCCATGGAGGAGAACAGAGAAACTGAATGGTAGAGAATGACCAGGGATGAGGATTGGCAATTCAGGAATGTATACATGGTCAAAGGGAAAAGGAATTCTTAAATAGTAGCTACTCAAACACTAAAGTACCAACTCAAGGATGGTTATGGGCATGAAGTCAAAATTGGAGCTATGTACTGGAAAAAAATGAGATGATTCAATATAGACTATATATAAGGGACATAGAGTATAATGAGGGCAATGACTTGGATGATCAGAGATCACAGATTTAAAAATAGAAGAGACTTGAGAAGCTATTTAATTGAACCCATCATTTTGTATATAAGGCCTCAAAAGGTTGACTTGTCAAGAATACACAAATAAATGAAAGAATAGGGTAGGCTTACTGTAAATGAAAGCTGGGAAAGGCTGAAAAATAGGTGATTAACTATATCTTATAAGTGGTGCTAATCTAAGAAAGAATGAAGTTTAAACTATGTTCATATATATTATATGGCCTGGTTAAAGTAGAGTAAAAAAGAAAATTGTCAGAGTTGAGAATGTTAAGGAAATTAGTGAAACCTATTAGCCCAAACTTAGAATTTCTTTTATTGTATTTGGTTAGATCTCAGCTGTTCTATCTGGGAAGTATTTTAGAAAGATTTCCCATATTGGTTGGTTCTTAGTTGAGAAAATAGAAAAGAGGAAGAGAAAAATAATCATTCTCCCAGAGTATTAAAGTTAGAAGTACTGTCAGCTAAGGTGTTGAGGAGAACACCCATCTTTAAGGACAATATACATAGAAAGAAGGATCAGGGAAGTAAATTTAATATTTAAGAGAATTATCTGGAGGTTATTTGCTGATATCAACAAAGATAAGGAGAGGGTGGCAAAAACAGATTTATCAAAAGTGGAAAAAATAGTTAAAGGATAGTGGCAGAAGAATAGTCCAAAAGAATTAGTAGGGAACAAGAATGCCTAAGATTTCTCGGATCCCATGATTCAGGAGGAGTAGTAGAAAAACTCAAAACCTTTAGTTGAAAAAGTTGTGAGAGATAAAGGATCCTCAAAGAGAGGCAAGTTTAGGTTAATAAGGAAGGAGAAGGAATACTCTTAGGAATATTTGAGAATGCAAGGAAGTGTTTGAGATTCATTCAACAATTTTTATCAAATATGAACTTTTAAGTAAAACACTTGGATACAAAAAAGAAAAATAAATGCCAATCTGGAGATTACATTCTATCAGGAGGGACAGCAAGCATATATATGCAAAATATTATTGTTGTTGTTTGTTCTTCATTCTTGAAGATAAACAATGATACCAGGAAAATGATGCCATGACCTGCAAGTGAATTGGACTTCAGTGAGGCAGGGCTGGGCAAAGTCACCAGTCTCATTCTCTCCTCCAGAGGCCATTTGGGTCCAATGGTAAGATACAGATCAGGATGATTAGAGATGGCCTTAAACAAAATATAGATAAGCAATAGGGACAGATCAGTACAGTGATCCATGTAAGTGGCTCACAGTTTATATGTCCTTTAGTAAGTAGGTATTCCAGAGGGTGGCAACCAACTCTGATTTATTAACAATGAGAAAAAGAATATTACAATAAGAGAGAGGGCTATATTACAATGAAGATCTTGTGATAGCTAATTTGGCCAACCCAAATCTTGGCCAAGGAGGTTTATTGATGTCCATATCACCTGTTTCACAAAAGAAGAATCAGATTTTCCCAGATCCCATATACAAAGATTTCCATCTTAAAGAGTTGCCCAGAATATTGAGTGATTAATTAATTTGCCCAAGATCACACAACCATATGTCTTAAAGCTGGAATTTGAAGGCAGGTCTTCCTAGCTCTCAGGCCAGTTCTCTACCCACTATACCACACTGCTCATACAAAATATATTTTAAAATAAATATAAGATAAACTTAGAAGAAAGCTACCAGCAGCTATTGAGGAGGTGGGTTCAGAAAAAAGCCTCCCAGAAAGCCTTCCAGAGAAGATGATTCTCTATTTGAACAAAGAATAGTGCTATGAGACACTGAGAAGTAGTCCAGGAAATAGACTAATTGGATAGAAATGGTTTTGGAGAGGAGGATTGATTGGAAGAGGTATTTGAGGTTAGGATGAGGTAGTGAGACATGCACTAGTACCTAAGATAGTAAAATGGAGTGATCAAAATAGGGAAATCAGAACAACAGAAGTTAGATTAGTGAGATATATACATATATATATATATTTATTATTATTTTTTTTTTGGCAGAACTTAACCAAGAGAGAATGTACAGATTCCATCTGTCCTAGAAGTCAGAGAGCTTGGAACACTGGTGTTTTGGGATGTCTGGGCAGGCTCTGAGGCCTACATGTGCTGTTACTGCTACCCCTCCATGGCAAGACAAGCTATTCTAGAAAGTTTATTTGATGGTCAAAGGATATGAACAGACAATTCTCAGATGAAGAAATTGAAACTATTTCCACTCATATGAAAGAGTGTTCCAAATCACTTGATCAGAGAAATGCAAATTAAGACAACTCTGAGATACCACTACACATGTGTCAGTTTGGCTAAGATGACAGGAACAAATAATGATGAATGTTGGAGGGGATGTGGGAAAACTGGGACACTAATACATTGTTGGTGGAGTTGTGAAAGAATCCAGCCATTTTAGAGAGCAATCTGGAATTATGTCCAAAAAGTTATCAAACTGTGCATACCCTTTGATCCAGCATTGCTACGACTGGGCTTATATCCCAAGGAAATACTAAATAAGGGAAAGGGACTTGTATGTGCCAAAATGTTTGTGGCAGCCCTTTTTGTAGTGGCTAGAAACTGGAAAATGAATGGATGTCCATCAGTTGGAGAATGTTTATGTAAATTGTGGTATATGAATGTAATGGAATATTATTGTTCTGTAAGAAATGACCAGCAGGATGACTGCAGAGAGACTTGGAGAGACTTACATGAACTGATGCTGAGTGAAATGAGCAGAACTAGGAGATCATTATACACTTCAGCAATGATACTGTATGAGGATGTATTCTGATGGAAGTGGATATCTTCAACATAGAGAAGAGCTAATCCAATTCCAATTGATCAACGATGGACAGAATCAGCTACACCCAGAGAAGGAACACTGGGAAATGAGTGTAAACTGTTAGCATTATTTTTGTTTTTCTCCCCAGGTTATTTTTACCTTCCGAATCCAATTCTTCCTTTGCAACAAACAACAATAACAACAAAATT